>NC_057810.1:610009597-610210887 GCF_018294505.1 Triticum aestivum | reverse complement strand
TATATATATATATATATATATATATATATATATATATATATATATATATATATGCAATCGAATCATCATAGCGCAGAAAATCATGAAGATAAATTGAAACTGAAGACAAACCAAATGCGAAGTCTTTGCAAAAGTAACGCCATGAGTGAAACACTTCAAACAGAGAAATTTGGTGGTGGCGTTACCCACCTTATAGGAAGTATTAGACCCAGACACGGCGCACAATTATCATGGCGCTCTGAAGTCAAATTCCATGTTAATGTATTCACACTCAGAGTGTAAGTCTTCATTGATTGAAGATATACCTTACTTCGTGTGTTGCACATCTAAGTCATCAACATGCATAAGTGTTAGGATGTGTGCCTGATCACATGACATTAGAGGATTCCAAGATATTTAGCTCACACCGTAACTTGCAAAACCTTTTCTCATCCAAGGGCTTTGTGAAGATATCTGCCAGTTGTTCTTCAGTGTTGACGTGTATGATGTCAATATCTTTCTTCATGACATGATCTCTGAGAAAATGATGACGAATTTCAATGTGCTTTGTCTTCGAGTGCTGAACTGGATTGTTGGCTATCTTGATGGCACTTTCGTTGTCGCAGAAGAGAGGTACTTGTTTCAGGTTGATGCCATAGTCCTTGAGAGTTTGCTTCATCCATAGAAGCTGAGCACAACAGGATCCAGCAACAATGTATTCAGATTCAATAGTTGAGAGTGATACACAATTCTGCTTCTTTGAAGACCAACAGACAAGTGATCGACTAAGAAAATGACATGTTCCTGATGTTGACTTGCGATCCACCTTGTCACCAGCATAATCAGCATCCGAGAATCCAACTAGATCAAACCCTGAGCCCTTTGGATACCATAATCCGAGTGTTGGGGTGTAAGCCAAATATCGAAGAATTCGCTTCACAGCTAAGTGATGCGATTCCTTTGGTGCCGCTTGGAATCGAGCACACATGCAAACACTAAGCATAATATCTGGCCTAGATGCACATAGGTAAAGTAAAGAACCAATCATGGAGCGATATACCTTTTGATCGAACTCTTTACCATTGTCGTCAGGACCAAGATGATGCTTGGCTGGCATTGGCGTCGTGTAACCTTTACAATCTTGCATGCTGAACTTCTTCAGGCAGTCTTTGAGATATTTTTCTTGAGATATAAAGACACCATTTCTTTGTTGACGAATTTGAAGACCAAGGAAGAACTTCAGCTCACCCATCATGGACATCTGATATTGCTCTTGCATCATGTATCCAAACTCATCACTATACTTCTGGTTGGTGCAGCCGAAGATTATGTCATCCACATATATTTGGTACACAAACAGTTCACCATCATATGTCTTCATGAAGAGTGTGGGATCTAGAGATCCTGGTTTGAAGCCCTTGCTCTTCAGGAAGTCTTTGATTGTATCATACCAAGCGCGAGGAGCTTGTTTGAGGCCATATAGTGCTTTCTTGAGTTTGTACACCATATCAGGATGTTTTGGATCTTCAAAGCCAGGTGGTTGAGCAACATACACTTCTTCCTCAATCTTGCCATTGAGAAATGCACTCTTCACATCCATTTGATATAGCAAGATGTTGTGGTGATTTGCATAGGCTAGCAGTATGCAAATAGCTTCAAGCCTAGCAACATGAGCAAATGTTTCGTCGAAGTCAATTCCTTCAACTTGAGTATATCCTTGTGCCACAAGACGTGCTTACCATGCTCATCTTGTTTGTTCCGATATATCCATTTTGTGCCAATAATGTTATGCTTGCAAGGGTCTGGGCACTTGACCAGTTCCCAAACATTATTGAGCTTGAACTGTTGAAGTTCTTCTTGCATGGCTTGAATCCATTCAGGTTCCATATAGGCTTCAAGAACTTTCTTGGGTTCAGATATTGATACAAATGAAAAATGCCCACAGAAATTTGCTAACTGTGTTGCTTTTGATCGAGTAAGTGTACCAGGTGCATTGATGCTATCAATTATCTTCTCAATTTGTACTTCATTTGCAACACGAGGATGAACTGGACGAATACCTTGCTCATGCTGATCATTGTCATCACTGGAAGTATTGTCTTCGGTCTGAGCATTGTCTTCAGGTTGGTTTGGTGCAGAAATGATAAGTTCCTCTTCAGGCTGTGCTTCAGAGGGCATGATCTCACCAGTTCCCATCAGCTTGATAGATTCACTGGAAGGAGCTTCATCAAGTGTGCTTGGCAGGAGCTCTCGTTGTGAACCATTGGTTTCATCAAATCGCACATCCACTGTTTCAACGATTTTGTAGTGGAAGAGGCCGAAGACTCTGTAAGAGTGCGAATCCTTTCCATAGCCAAGCATGAAACCTTTGTGAGCTTTGGGTTCAAATTTTGACTTGTGATGGGGATCCTTGATCCAGCACCTAGCTCCAAAGACTCTGAAGTAGCTGACATTTGGCTTCTTGCCAGTAAGGAGCTCATAGGATGTTTTGCCCAGAAGCTTATGGATGTAGACACGGTTGATGATGTGACAAGCTATATCAATGGCTTCAGGCCAGAATTTTCTTGGTGTCTTGTACTCGTCAAGCATTGTTCGAGCCATCTCGATGAGGGTGCTGTTCTTGCACTCTACAATGCCGTTTTGCTGAGGTGTGTATGAAGCAGAAAATTCATGAGTGATTCCCATTGTATCCAGATACAGATCAAGGCCGGTGTTCTTGAATTCAGTGCCGTTATCACTTCTAATATGCTTGATCTTGACGCCATAATTGTTCATTGCTCGATTGGCGAATCATCTGAAGACATCTTGTACTTCAGTCTTGTAGAGAATTATGTGCACCCATGTATATCTTGAGTAGTCATCAACAATGACGAAGCCATAGAGACACGCCGTTGTTGTGAGGGTAGAGTAGTGAGTAGGGCCAAATAAGTCCATGTGCAACAACTCAAAGGGTTGAGATGTCGTCATGATTGTCTTCGAGGGATGCTTGGCCCTCGTCATCTTCCCAGCTTCGCAAGCACCACACAAATGATCTTTCTTGAACTTGACACCCTCGATGCCTATGACATGCTTCTTCTTGACGAGAGTGTGCAAGTTCCTCATGCCAGCATGCCCTAGCCTTTGATGCCAGAGCCAGCATTCTGAAGCTTTTGCAAGAAGACATACGACAAGCTGTGGACCTGCTGAGAAATCTACCATGTATAGATCACCTTTCCTATACCCTTCAAAGACTAGAGACTTGTCAGATTCCATTAGTACAAGGCAACGATATTTTCCAAATATCACAATCATGTTTAAGTCACAAAGCATTGAGACAGACATTAAGTTGAATCCAAGGGATTCAACAAGCATCACTTTATCCATGTGTTGATCCTTTGAGATTGCAACTCTACCTAGACCCAATACCTTGCCTTTACCAGTGTCAGCAAATGTGATTTGACTCTTGTTGGATGGACGTAAGGTTGAGTCCATGAGAAGACTTCGATCACCAGTCATATGATTAGTGCATCCGCTGTCAATAATCCATTCTGAAGCTTTTGGTGACATGCCCTACAGTGTAGTTAGGAGGATAGGCTTCACAATGTATGTTGTGAAGCATAAGCAGTTGATACACACTTGGATTATCACAACATAGATGAAAGTTAGACACAGTATGACAGGTAAGTGATTCATATGTGGAATACATAGTAAGTCATTTTATCATGCGTCCCTTTGTGTTCTAGGTCCCTAGCAATAATATCGGACACCTTTGATTGCTGGCTGGAGACCATGTTCTGCAAAAGAGAGTTAGTTCTTCTTCACCACCCACATCTTTAGGGGTGGCTTAGAAGCAATGAGTCTAAGTGCAGCATCTGAGAATTTCGGCTTTGGAGCCCTAGCAAATAGCCTTGCAGGAGATGAATGATACTCATATGAATAAGCAGAAAAGTTCTTAGTATTGTGAACATAGCGGTTTGAAGACACACGCTCATATTCATAAGTTTGAGTGTGATTTCCCTGCAAAACATTGGCGTTAGGGTGACTCAGGTGAGTCCTGTTTCCGTATGAAGCCGTTGGACCATGTGACGCCTTTGATCTGGGGTTTGTCTTCTTCCCTGGTGGTGTCATGTCAACATTCACAGGAAGATTCTCAAGACAACTTTTGGGAACCCAGATCTTCTTCATTGGCGGTCCATTCCTGCAGTTAGTACCAATATACCTGGAAAACACTTCACCATTCTGATTTTTGAACATTTTATAGTTTGCATCAAAGGATTCATCAATGACAATAGGATTAGCACAGGTAAAGCCAGATAAAGTGGATGGATCCACTGAAGGTTCCTTTGCAACAACCCATATGGTTTTGGGATACTACTCAGGCTTCCAGTAGGAACCATCAGCAGTCATTTTCCTCTCGAACCCAACACCCTCTTTCCTAGGGTTTTGGTTCAGAATCTGCTTTTTGAGGACATCACAAAGTGTCTGATGCCCTTTCAGACTTTTATACATCCCTGTTTCAAGCAATGTCTTCAACCTAGCATTTTCATCAGCAATAGTAGTGGTATCCTCAGAAGAGGGGTTAGTTACCACATCAGTAGTTGAAGACAGAGCAACAGTAGCAGCAGTTGAACATTCAGTAACAGAGGCAGCGTTATTACGCTCAATGCATTTTAAGCATGGTAGTTCAAATTCATCCCGAGCAACGCTGATTTGTTGAGCAAGTAATGAATCGTGCTTCTTCAGAAGAACTTCATAATCCACTCTTATCTTTTCAAGATCTTGCTCTCTTTGAAGACATTCAGAAGAAAGTTTCTCATGATCAGACAAGAGAGCATTATGTTGATCTTGAAGGGTGTCAAACTTGGAATGAAGTCTCTGAAGACTCTCTGCCAAAGCTTTTGACTGATCCATTTCTTCGCCCAACATATCATCGCTCTTACTAAGCATGTTTTGAATCTTTTCCAAAGCTCTTTGTTGTTTAGTGGCAAGGGAAGCAAGTTTGACATAGCTGGGGCCAAATTCATCACCTGATCCATCATCACTAGTTTCAGAAGGATAGCATTCAGTTACCTTAGCACCCCCTGCCATGAGGCATGGTGAAGATGAAGATGGTTCAGGTGGAAAGGTCATCTCTTTAAGAGACTCCTTGTAGTCATCAAGCCAAGGATCATGACGATTAAGATGACTATCATAGACCTCTGATAGCCGGTCTCAGATTAGCTTCGCGTGATTGAGGTGCATGACGTTCCTGAACTGATTTCGGGATAGGTAGGAGCAGATGACATCCTTCGCTGTGAGGTTCAGTAGAGTGTACTTGCGAATGTCATCAACCTCCGCCATCTTGCATAGATCGGTAAGACCAATCTCGGTGACGGTCCACAGTTCGCTATCCATAGCCATGAGTCGCTTCTTCATCATGGCTTTCCACCGAGGATACTCATGACCATCAAAGGTGGGGCAAGATACATTCCTCAATCCTGCAGTCCACATAGCTGAAACTCCAGGTGGTTAAACCAAATCACACAGAACAAGGGAGTACCTTGCTCTGATACCAATTGAAAGTGCTAGTTATCGACTAGAGGGGGGGGGGGGTGAATAGGCGATTTTTATCAAAGTCTTCAAAACATGGAAGTTTCGAAGACAAACAATAGAAATGACCTAATTGATATGCAATGGAAGATAAACTACAACAAGCAAGCCATAGTCAAGTATGCAATAGCGTTAACGTACGAAGACTAATAGCAGCTAGGTAGTAGGATCAGGATGGAAGATAGTATGAAGCCAATCAACAATAGTAGTCAAGCAATGAAGTCAATCAGATAAGACAGATAAGAATTGACTTCACAAAGACAAACTCAAAGTAAAGGAGGGAAGAGATAGAACCAGTCACTTGTTGAAGACACAGGATTTGTTGGACCAGTTCCAGTTGCTGTGACAACTGTACGTCTGGTTAGGGAGGCTGAGACTCAACTCAGAAGACCATGTCTTCACCTTATTCCCCTTGAGCTAAGGACACTTAGTCCTCTCCCAATCACTCTGGTAAGTCTTCAAGGTAGACTTCCGAACCTTCACATACTTCGTTCACCCGGCAATCCACAATGACTCTTGGATGCTCAGAACGCGACGCCTAACCGGCTGGAGGATACACAGTCCTCAAGTGTAATAAGTCTTCAGGTCACACAGACAGAAAGACTTCAGTGATGCCTAACACTCTTTGGCTCTGGGTGTTTGGGCTTTGTCCTCGCAAGGATTTCTCTCTCAAAGGCTTCGAGGTGGGTTGCTCTCAAAACGACAAAAGCCGTAAACTAACTCTGAGCAGCCACCAATTTATGGTGTAGGGGGTGGGCTATTTATAGCCACAAGGCAACCTGACCTGATTTGTCTGAAATGACCCTGGGTCACTAAGGAACTGACACGTGTTCCAACGGTCAGATTTCAAACAAACACGGCAGCTTTACTTGGGCTACAAGCAAAGCTGACTCATCCAGCTCTGGATAAGATTTGCTCTCATTGTCTTCGCTCGAAGACATAGGATTTGGGTTGAGCATCACTTCAGTCACTCTGACTTAGTTCACTTGGACCCCACTTAATAGTACGGTGGTTCCTATGACTCAACAAAGAAGGAAAGGAAACAACAAAACCACACAGTCTTCGCGCTCCATAGTCTTCATGCAATGTCTTCTCATGTCATAGTCTTCAATATGAATATCTTCTCTTACCACCATTGTCTTCAATGTCTTCATACATTTTTAGGGGTCAACTCCGGTAGGTAAACCGAATCAATGAGGGACACTACCTGCGTTATCCTGCAATTCTCACAAACGCATTAGTCCCTCAACCAACTTTGTCGTCAATACTCCAAAACCAACTAGGGGTGGCACTAGATGCACTTACACATAGACAGACATAGTGTCACTAGTATGCCTCTACTTGACTAGCTCGTTGATCAAAGATGGTTGTGTTTCCTAACCATAGACATGAGTTGTCATTTGATTAACGGGATTACATCATTAGGAGAATGATGTGATTGACTTGACCCATTCCGTTAGCTTAGCACTTGATCATTTAGTATGTTGCTATTGCTTTCTTCATGACTTATACATGTTCCTACAACTATGAGATTTTGTAACTCCCTTTTACTGGAGGAACACTTTGTGTGCTACCAAATGTCACAACGTAACTGGGTGATTATAAAGGAGCTCTATAGGTGTCTTCGAAGGTACATGTTGAGTTGGCGTATTTCGAGATTAGGATTTGTCACGCTGATTGTCGGAGAGGTATCTCTGGGCCCTCTTGATAATGTACATCACTATAAGCCTTGCAAGCAATGTAGCTAATGAGTTAGTTGTGGGATGATGCATTGATGCATTACATAATGAGTAAAGAGACTTGCTGGTAACGAGATTGAACTAGGTATTGAGATACCGACGATCGAATCTCGGGCAAGTAACATACCGATGACAAAGGGAACAACGTATGTTGTTATGCGGTTTGACCGACAAAGATCTTCGTAGAATATGTAGGAGCCAATATGAGCATCCAGGTTCCGCTATTAGTTATTGACTAGAGACGTGTCTCGTTAATGCCTACATAGTTCTTGAACCCGCAGGGTCCGCACGCTTAAAGTTCGATGACGGTTATATTATGAGTTTATGTGTTTTGATGTACCGAAAGTAGTTTGGAGTCCCAGATGTGATCACGGACATGATGATGAGTCTCTAAATGGTCGAGACATAAAGATTGATATATTGGACGACTATGTTTGGACACCGGAATAGTTCCGGGAGGTTTCAGACATTTAGTGGAGTACCGGGGGTTACCGGACCCCCCAGGAAGCTATTGGGCCTTATGGGCCTTAGTGGAAAGGAGAGAGGGATGCCAGGAGGTGGCGTGCGACCCCCTTGACCCAATCTGACTTGGGAAAGGGAAGGGGCGACGCCCCCCCTTCTCCTTCCTTCTCTCCACCTCCTCCTTCCTTCTCTCCACCTCCTCCTTCCCCCTTCTCCTACTTGGAATAGGAAAGGGGGGCCAAACCTACTTGGAGTAGGATTGCCCCCCCTTGAGCGCACCTCTCCCCTTGGCCGGCCCTCTCCTCCTCCCCCCTTCATATACGGAGGAGGGGGGCACTCCATAGACAGAACAATTGATCCCTTGGATCTCTTAGCCGTGTGCGGTGCCCCCCTCCACCATAATCCACCTTGATAATATCGTAGCGGTGCTTAAGCGAAGCCCTGCATCGGTAGAACATCATCATCGTCACCATGCCGTCGTGCTGACGGAACTCTCCCTCAAAGCTTGGCTGGATCGGAGTTCGAGGGACGTCATCGAGGTGAACATGTGCTGAACTCGGAGGTGCCGTGCATTTGGTACTTGATCGGTCGGATCGTGAAGACGTACGACTACATCAACCGCGTTGTGCTAACGCTTCCGCTTTCGGTCTACAAGGATACGTGGAAAACACTCTCCCCTCTCATTGCTATGCATCACCATGATCTTGTGTGTGCGTAGGATTTTTTTTTGAAATTACTACGTTCCCCAACAATTTCTATACCTAATCATCAAACAACCTGGTCTAGTAGTCTCCCAAGTCCTTCCTAAGCCTCGATTCAACAACTAAATCGAGGGATGCAATGAGTATAGCCCAAAACCTAGATTCAAGAAAGAGAACCAAGGGAGAGAAGAACGGAGGCAATACCGGCATCCATGACAAGAGGAGAGGGTGGGGAAGGATCCCACCGGATGGAACCGAGGGAGACGGCCTGTATCCGGCGGCCCGGCGGCGGACCTCCGGTGCTTGGGGAGTCACCTGAGAGAGGAGAGGACGAGGGGATGGGGTAAACTAAACGGGTATGGGGGAGTAGAAACTCCCCCTATCCAATACATACCCCACACACCCATCCCTAAGCGGTAGTACTGTGCAAGGTGCGGTAGTACCGCTTTGGTGCAGATCTGAAGCACAATGCACCAGTGAACCGCTCTACGGTAGTACCATGTCAGCAGGGCGGTAGTACCGCTTAGGCGCCCCAAAGTAGGAACAGGGGGGAAAGAAGGCTCAGGCAAGCCTAGCGAAAAACAGAAAGACCACACAAGACACAAGACAAGCCAAGACAAACCCGAACACGACCACACCAAAGCACAAATACTCAAAAGAGAGAGACACAAGCAACAGGAAACAACAAATAGACAAACTCTCGAGAAGAGAGGGGCGGTGGTCGAGACCACCTATGTTTGAGCCAACGGTATGGCGCCGCAAAGAATTATCCTTGGGCCCATGAGCAAAACTCGTCTTTGAAGCACAAGTGCCATCAAAAGTGGCTAATGTGAAAGACTTGATCAACTTATGAATAATGGGGGAAGGGAGAGTTCATTGAGAGAACAACACCCCCCTATGTCCATGCCTACACCTAAACAAGACATCATGAAGAGCGTGGAGGGGTGTGCAAGAGTTCAAGCCACATTGCTCAAATCAATGATATTTAGCTCATGCCTTAACTCGCGAAATCTCGCTTCATCCAAGGGCTTCGTGAAAATATCTGCAAGGTTATCATGAGTGTTGACATAGTTGAGCTTGATCTCCCCTCGCCTAATGTGATCCCGGATGAAGTGATACCGAATCTCAATATGCTTCGTCTTGAAGTGTTGCACCGGGTTGAGAGAGATCTTGATGGCACTTTCATTGTTACACCAAAGAGGCACTTCATCACAAGTGACACTGTAATCCTTCAAAGTTTGCCTCATCCATAGAAGTTGAATGCAACAACTACAGGCAACCACATACTCCGCTTTGGTGGACGAGAGAGATACACAACTTTGCTTCTTAGAAGACCAACTCACTAAGGTGTAACCAAGCAATTGGCACCCTCCGGAGGTGGACTTGCTATCCACTTTGTCTCCCACCCAATCTGAGTCTGTATAGCCCAAAAGATCAAAGTTGGCTCCTCTTGGGTACCATAAGCCAAAGTTTGGGGTATGAGCCAAATATCGAAAGATTCGCTTGACCGCCACAAAGTGGCTTTCCTTAGGTGCGGCTTGAAACCGTGCACAAATTCCCACACTCAACATGATATCCTGTCTAGATGCAGAAAGGTAAAGCAAGAATCCAATCATGGAGTGATATACCTTTTGATCCGCCGCTTTACCATTGGGATCAATGTGAAGTTGGCATTTGACGAGCATTGGAGTGGAGGCCGGCTTGACATCACTTAGCTTGAATCTCTTGAGCATGTCTTCAGCATATTTGGCTTGGTTGATGAAGGTTCCTTCTCTTCTTTGCTTGATTTCGAACCCGAGAAAGAACTTCAACTCTACCATCATGGACATCTTGAACTTTGAGGTCATGAGAGCGGCAAATTCCTCATTGAAAGCTTGGTTAGGGGAACCAAAGATAATATCATCAACATATATTTGGCACACAAACAACTCCCCTTTGACCTTCTTAGTAAAAAGAGTGGGGTCGATTTTCCCAATTTCGAATCCACGATCTTGTAACAACTCAGTAAGATGCTCATACCACGCACGTGGGGCTTGTTTAAGGCCATAGAGTGCCTTGTTGAGTTGGTACACATGATCGGGGAAATAGGGATCCTCGAACCCCGGGGGTTGTTTGACATATACCAACTCATTAATGGGACCATTAAGAAAAGCACTCTTCACATCCATTTGTTGCAACTTGAAATAATGATGAGAAGCATAAGCAATCAACAAACGAATAGATTCAAGGTGAGCAACGGGAGCAAAGGTTTCACTGTAGTCGATACCCTTGACTTGGGAGTAGCCTTGTGCCACCAAACGAACCTTGTTGCGAACAATGATTCCATGAGAATCTTGCATGTTCTTGAATATCCACTTGGTTCCAATGACATTATGATTCCCGGTTGGCCTTGGCACTAATTTCCACACTTGATTGTGCTCGAAGTTGTTGAGTTCTTCATGCATGGCATTGAGCCAATCCGGATCCTCGAGCGCCTCATAGACCTTTTGGGGTTCGACACAAGAAACAAATGCATGATGTTCACAATAGTTTGCTAATTGTCTATGAGTTCTTACCCCCTTTCTTAGGATTCCAACCACATTCTCCATGAGATGACCTTTGGTAGTGAGCTTGGAAGCGATCTTCGCGGCACGATGCTCTAATTCCTCCTCGAATGTGAAAAGAGGAGGGGTAACTTGAGCGTCGTCTTGAGCTTGTTCTTGATCTTGAGCTTGCTCTTGATCTTGAACTTGCTCGAAATGGAGAACTTGACCTTGGACATCACTTGGTGGTTCACCACTATCTTGAGGTTGATCTTGCCCTTGATCTTGCTCACGAGGTTGAGGGCCTTCACTTTGTTCTTCGGAAGCGTGTGGGTCTTGGGTTGGTGATGGCTCCACTTGAGTGGAGCATTGTCCTTCTTCTTCGGCCACAAGGGGTTCCTAAATTGGTAGGATGTGACCAACACCCATTCTTCTTATGGTTTGTGGAGGAATTTCATCACCTACACCACAAGTACCACTTTGCTCCACTTGGGAGCCGTTATTCTTGTCAAACTCCACGTTACACGTCTCCTCAATGAGTCCGGTGGACTTGTTGAGGACACGGTAAGCATGAGAGTTTGTAGCATAACCAACAAATATGCCCTCATGAGCTCTAGCCTCAAATTTAGACAAACTAACACCTTTCTTGAGAATGAAACACTTACACCCGAACACTCGGAAGTACTTGAGATTGGGCTTGTTGCCGGTGAGTATTTCATAGGGAGTCTTGTTCAAGCCTTTGCGGAGATATAGCCGATTGGATGCATGACATGCGGTGTTGATGGCTTTGGCCCAAAAGTTCTAAGGAGACTTGAATTCCGCCATCATGGTTCTTGCCGCATCCATCAACGTCCGTTTCTTCCTCTCCGCGACACCATTCTGTTGAGGGGTGTAAGGTGCAGAGTATTGATGCTTGATCCCCTCGTCACTCTAAGAAACTCATCAAAGGTGTAGTTCTTGAACTCGGTGTTGTCAATATCTTTGCATCGTGTTGACGTTTAGCTTCATTTGCAAAGTCAATGACGGTTTGTTGGGTCTCGCTCTTCCTCTTGAAGAAATATACCCAAGTATATCTTGAATAATTATCCACAATCACCAAGCAATACTTTCTACCCCCGAGACTATCAAAGGATGGAGGCCCAAAGAGATCCATGTGAAGGAGCTCCAAGGGTCTCTTCGAGTAGATGATAGTCGTGGGACGGTGAGGCTTCTCATGTAGCTTTCCTTCGATACAAGCACTGCAAGCACGATCTTTGGCAAAGCTAACATTTGTTAGGCCACGGACATGGTCCCCCTTGAGAAGACTTTGTAGAGATATCATATTGACGTGGGCTAAACGGCGATGCCAAAGCCACCCCACATCAACTTTAGCCATTAGGCATGTCGCGGTCTTAGTGGGTCGCTCTGAAAAGTTAATCACATAAAAACCATTCTCGACATGCCCAACAAAGGCTACTTTAAGAGTCTTGCTCCACAAGAGGGCCACGGTATCAATATCAAAGAATGTGGCAAAGCCCATGAGTGCAAGTTGACGAATTGAAAGTAGATTGTATGCAAGGGACTCAACAAGCCTGACTTTCTCGATCGTGAGATCATGGGAAATGACAACATTGCCAAGACCCAATACCTTAGAAGATGAGGCATCACCCCACTCAACATTGGTGGGCATAGATGGGATCTTGTGCACATCCACCACCAAGTCCTTGCTTCCGGTCATATGATTTGTGGCTCCACTATCGAGAAACCATGACCCCCACCGGAAGCAAACACCTACAAGAGATCAATGCTTGGTTTTAGGTACCCATTTTGTAATGGGTCCTTTGATGTTAGTAACAAGGGTCTTAGGAACCCAAATATACCATTCAATGTACTCATAAGGAGAACCAACAAATTTAGCATAAACAAGCCCATCACTAGCACGACACAACACATAAGAGGGGTTAAAGTCGTCGGCCTTGTTGGAAGGGGTGGCATTGCCCTTTTTTTGCATCACCACCCTGATACATCTCCAACATATCTATAATTTTTGATTGTTCCATGCTATTATATTACCCCTTTTGGATGTTTATGGGATTTATTTTACACATTTATATCATTTTTGGGACTAACCTACTAACCGGAGGCCCATCCCGTATTGCTGTTTTTTTTGCCTATTTCAGTATTTCGAAGAAAAGGAATATCAAACGGAGTCCAAACGGAATGAAACCTTTGGGAGCGTGATTTTTGGAACGAACTTGATCCAGAGAACTTGGAGTGCAAGTCAAGAAGCAGCCGAGGCTGCCACCAGACAGGAAGGCGCGCCCACCCCCTCTGGGCGCGCCCCCTATCTTGTGGGCCCCTCGGGCGGCCACCGACGTACTTCTTCCTCCTATATAAGCCAACATACCCTGAAAACATCCAGGGAGCTAACAAAACACAATTTCCACAGCCGTAACCTTCTGTATCCGCGAGATCCCATCTTGGAGCCTTCGCCGGCACTCCGCCGGAAAGTGAATTGACCACGGAGGGCTTCTACATCAACACCATAGCCCCTCCTCCGAGTTGTGAGTAGTTTACCACAGACCTTCAGGTCCATAGTTATTAGCTAGATGGCTTCTTCTCTCTTTTTGGATCTCAATACAATGTTCTCCCCCTCTCTTCTGGAGATCTATTCGATGTAAACTCTTTTTGCAGTGTGTTTGTCGAGATCCGATGAATTGTGGGTTTATGATGAAGTTTATCTATGAGAAATATTTGAATCTCCTCTGAATTATTTTATGTATGATTGAGTTATCTTTGCAAGTCTCTTCAAATTATCAGTTTGGTTTGGCCTACTAGATTGATCTTTCTTGCCATGGGAGAAGTGCTTAGGTTTGGGTTCAATCTTGCGGTGTCCTCACCCAGTGACAGAAAGGGTTGCGAGGCACGTATTGTATTGTTGCCATTCAGGATAAAAAGATGGGGTTTATATCATATTGCATGAGTTTATCCCTCTACATCATGTCATCTTGCTTAATGCGTTACTCTGTTCTTTATGAACTTAATACTCTAGATGCAGGCAGGAGTCGGTCGATGTGTGGAGTAATAGTAGTAGATGCAGGCAGGAGTCGGTCTACTTGTCATGGACGTGATGCCTATATACATGATCATGCCTAGATAATCTCATAATTATTCGCTTTTCTATCAATTGCTCGACAGTAATTTGTTCACCCATCGTAATATTTATGCTATCTTGAGAGAAGCCACTAGTGAAACCTATGGCCCCCGGGTCTATCTTTTATCATATAAGCTTTCAATCTACTTTTATTTGCATCTTTACTTTTTGCATCTATACTATAAAATACCAAAAATATATTTATCTTATCATACTATCTCTATCAGATCTCACTTTCGCAAGTGGCCGTGAAGGGATTGACAACCCCTTTATTGCGTTGGTTGCGAGTTCTTTGTTTGTTTGTGTAGGTGCATGGGACTTTTGAGGAGCCTCCTACTAGATTGATACCTTGGTTCTCAAAAACTAAGGGAAATACTTACGCTACTCTTGCTGCATCACCCTTTCCTCTTCAAGGAAAACCAACGCAAGCTCATGACATAGCAAGAAGGATTTCTGGCGCCGTTGCCGGGGAGGATTTTTGGCGCCGTTGCTGGGGAGGTCTTCGCTCCAGTCAAGACATACCAAGTACCCATCACAAACTCATCTCCCTCGCATTTACATTATTTGCCATTTGCCTCTCGTTTTCCTCTCCCCCACTTCACCCTTGCCGTTTTATTCGCCCTCTCTTTCCCAATCTCCTCCTCTCTTCTTCGCTTGCCTTTTTCTGTTTGCTTGTGTGTTGGATTACTTGTTGCCATGGCACAAGATAATACCAAATTGTGTGATTTCTCCAATACCAATAATAATGATTTCCTTAGTACTCCGATTGCTCCTCTTAATGATGTTGAGTCTTGTGAAACCAATACTGCTTTGTTGAATCTTGTTATGAAAGATCAATTCGCCGGCCTTCCTAGTGAAGATGCCACTACTCATCTAAACAACTTTGTTGATTTGTGTGATATGCAAAATAAGAAATATACGGATAACGATATTGTTAAATTGAAGTTATTTCCTTTTTCACTTAGAGATCGTGCTAAAGTTTGGTTTTTGTCTTTGCCTAAAAATAGTATTGATTCTTGGAACAAGTGCAAAGATGCTTTTATCTCTAAGTATTTTCCTCCCGCTAAGATCATCACTCTTAGGAACGATATTATGAATTTTAAACAACTTGATCATGAGAATGTTGCCCAATCTTGGGAAAGAATGAAATTGATGATTCACAATTGCCCTACTCATGGTTTGAATTTATGGATGATCATACAAAATTTTTATGCCGGTTTGAACTTTGCTTCTAGAAATCTTTTAGATTCGGCCGCGGGAGGCACGTTTATGGAAATCACGTTAGGAGATGCTACAAAACTTCTTGATAATATTATGGCTAATTATTCTCAATGGCACACCGAAAGATCTTCTAGTAAAAAAGTGGATGCTATAGAAGAAATCAATGTTTTGAGTGGAAAGATGGATGAACTTATGAAATTGTTTGCTACTAGAAATACTCCTCTTGATCCCAATGATATGCCTTTGTCTACTTTGATTTAGAATAATAATGAATCTATGGATGTGAATTTTGTTGGTAGGAATAGTTTTGGAAACAATGCTTATAGAGGAAACTTTAATTCTAGACCGTTCCCTAGTAATTCCTCTAATAATTATGGAAATTCCTACAATAATTCTTATGGTAATTTTAACAAGATGCCCTCTGATTTTGAGAATAGTGTGAAACAATTTACGATTTCTCAAAAGAATTTTAATGCCTTGCTTGAAGAAAAATTGCTCAAAGTTGATGATTTGGCTAGGAACATTGATAGACTTTCGCTTGATGTTGATTCTCTTAAACTTAGATCTTCTCCTCCTAAGCATGATATCAATGAGTCTCTCAAAGCAATGAGAATTTCCATTGACGAGTGCAAGGAAAGAACCGCTAGATTGCGTGCTAAGAAAGATTGCTTTTATAAAGGCGTGTTCTTCTAGTTTCCATGAAAATAATGATGAAGATCTTAAAGTTATTGATGCATCTCCTATTAGATCTTTGCTTTGCAATATGAATCTTGATAATTATGGGACTTAAGATGAGTCAACTTTGGTTAGAAGGCGTCCCAAGAATTCGAAGTTTTTAGATCTTGATGCTAAATGTGGTAAAAGTGGGATTGGAGAGGTCATGACTTTAAATAGCATTGAACCCACTATCTCAGATTTCAAGGAATTTGATTATGATAATTGTTCTTTAGAAGGTTGTATTTCCTTGTTGCAATCTGTTGTTAATTCTCCTCATGCTTATAGTCAAAATAAAGCTTTTACCAAACATATCATTGATGCCTTGATGCAATATTATGATGAAAAACTTAATTTGGAAGTTTCTATACCTACAAAACTTAATGATGAGTGGGAACCTACTATAAAGATTAGAATTAAAGATCATGAGTGTTTTGCTTTGTGTGATTTGGGTGCTAGTGTTTCCACGATTTCGAAAACTTTATGTGATATTCTAGGTTTCCTTGATCTTGATGATTGCTCTTTGAATTTGCACCTTGCGGATTCCACCATTAAAAAGCCAATGGGAAGGATCAATGATGTTCTCATTGTTGCAAATAGAAATTTGGTGCCCGTAGATTTTATCGTTCTTGATATAGATTGCAATCTTTCTTGCCCTATTATTCTTGGTAGACCTTTCCTTAGAACGATTGGTGCATTTATTGATATGAAGGAAGGGAATATTAGATTCCAATTTCCATTAAAGAAAGGCATGGAGCACTTTCCAAGAAATAAAGTAAAATTACCTTATGAATCTATCATGCGAGCTACTTATGAATTTAGTGCCAAAGATGGCACTACTTAGATCTATCTTCGCTTTTATGCCTAGCTAGGGGCATTAAACGATAGCGCTAGTTGGGAGGCAACCCAATTTTTTTTGTTTTTTTGTTTTTGTTCCTGTTTAGTAATAAATTTTGCATCTACCTTCTGTTTATATGTGTTTTTATCTTTTAATTAGTGTTTGTGCCAAGTAGAACCTATAGGATAACCTATGATGATAGTTGATTTGATTCTTCTGAAAAACAGAAACTTTGCACGCACGAATTTAGTTTTGTTAAATCACAGAAACGTGCTTTTGCGTTTATTATTTTTGCTGCTGATCAATAGATAAATCTTCCAAGACTTCCTATTTTGGTAGGATTTTTAGAGTTCCATAAGTTTGCATTAGTTACAGATTTCTACAGACTATTTTGTTTTTGACAGATTCTGTTTTTCCTGTGTTGTTTGCTTATTTTGATGCATATATGGCTAGTAAAATAGTTTATAAACCATAGAGAAGTTGGAATACAGTAGGTTTGACACCAAAATAAATAAATAATGAGTTAATTACAGTATCTTATATGGTAGTTTTGTTTTCTTTCACTAACGGAGCTTATAAGATTTCCTGTTGAGTTTTGTGTTGTGAAGTTTTCAAGTTTTGGGTAGAGCTTTGATGGACTATGTAATAAGGAGTGGCAAGAGCCTAAGCTTGGGGATGCCCATGGCACCCCAAGATATTCAACGGCCAAAAACCTAAGCTTGGGGATGCCCCGGGAAGGCATCCCCTCTTTCGTCTTCGTTCATTGGTAACTTTACTTGGAGCTATATTTTTATTCGCCACATGATATGTGTTTTGCTTGGAGCGTCATGTATTATATTAATATTTGCTTTTTAGTTTACCACAATCATCCTTGTTGTACGCACCTTTTGGGAGAAGCCCACTTGATTAGAATTTGCTAGAATACTCTATGTGCTTCACTTATATCTTTTGAGCTTGATAGTTTTTGCTCTAGTGCTTCACTTATATCTTTTAGAGCACGGCGGTGGATTAGTTTTGAAGAAATTGCTAGTCTCTCATGCTTCACTTATATTATTTTGAGAGTCTTTTAGAACAACATGGTATTTGCTATGGTTACAAATTTGGTTCTAGAATGATGAGCATCGAAGTTGGGTATAATAAAAACTATCATAGGAAGTGAATTGGATGCTATGATCAATTTATTGCTTGATAATTGTTTTGAGATATAAAGCTAGTAATGTTAGGGTCATGCTAGTGGGTAATTATGAAATTGAGAAATACTTTTGTTGAAGTCGGCAAGTCCCGTAGCATGCACGTATGGTAAAAGTTGTGTGACAAATTTGTTGCATGAGGTGCTCTTTTGATTGTCTTCCTTACGAGTGGCAGTCGGGGACAAGCGATGGTATTTTCCTACCAATCTATCCCTCTAGGGGCATGCGTAGTAGTACTTTGCTTCGAGGGCTAAGCAAACTTTTGCAATAAGTATATGAGTTCTTTATGACTAATGTGAGTCCATGGATATACGCACACTCATCCTTCCACTTTGCTAGCCTCTGTTATACCGCGCAACTTTCGCCGGTATCATGAACCCATTATTTACCTTCCTCAAAATAGCCACCATCTACCTATTATGGCATTTCCATAGCCATTCCGAGATATATTGCCATGCAACTTTCCACCATTCCGTTTATTATGACACATTTCATCATTGCCATATTGCTCTTTGCATGATCATGTAGTTGACATCGTATTTGTGGCAAGGCCACCTTCATAATTTTCATACATGTCGCTCTTGATTCATTGCATATCCCGGTACACCGTCGGAGGCATTCATATAGAGTCATATCTTGTTCTAGCTTTGAGTTGTAATTCTTGAGTTGTAAATCAATAAAAGTGTGATGATCTTCATTATTAGAGCATTGTCTCAGTGAGGAAAGGATGATGAAGGCTATGATTCCCCCACAAGTCGGGATGAGACTTCAGACTTAATAAAAAAAAGAGAAAGGCCAATAAAAAATGAGAGAAAAAGAGAGAAGGGACAATGCTACTATCCTTTTTTACCACACTTGTGCTTCAAAGTAGCACCATGATCTTCATGATAGAGAGTCTCCTATGTTGTCACTTTCATATACTAAGTGGGAATTTTTCACTATAGAACTTGGCTTGTATATTCCAGTGATGGGCTTCCTCAAAATGCCCTAGGTCTTCGTGAGCAAGCGAGTTGGCTGCACACCCACTTAGTTTCTTTTGTTGAGCTTTCATATATTTATAGCTCTAGTGCATCCGTTCCATGCCAATCCCTACTCACTCACATTGATATCTATTGATGGGCATCTCCATAGCCCGTTGATACGCCTAGTTGATGTGAGATTATCTTCTCCCTCTTTTTATCCTCACAACTACCACCTTATACCACCTTAGTGCTATGTCCATGGCTTGCGCTCATGTATTGCGTAAGAGTTGAAAAAAGCTGAAGCGCGTTAAAAAGTATGAAACAATTGCTCGGCTCATCATCGGGGTTGTGCATGATGGGAGTATTTTGTGTAATGAAAATGAAGCATGGCCTAACTATATGATTTTGTAGGGATAAGCTTTCTTTGGCTATGCTATTTTGATAGGACATGATTATTTATTAGTATGCTTCGAAGCATTATTATTTTTATGTTTTATAAGCTTTTATCTTGAATCATTTGGATCTGAACATTCATGCCACAATAAAGAAAATTACATTGAGAATTATGCTAGGTAGCATTCCACATCAAAAATTCTGTTTTTATCATTTACCTACTCGAGGACGAGCAAGAATTAAGCTTGGGGACGCTTGATACGTCTCCAACGTATCTATAATTTTTGATTGTTCCATGCTATTATATTACCCCTTTTGGATGTTTATGGGCTTTATTTTACACATTTATATCATTTTTGGGACTAATCTACTAACCGGAGGCCCAACCCGTATTGCTGTTTTTTGCCTATTTTAGTATTTCGAAGAAAAGGAATATCAAACGGAGTCCAAACGGAATGAAACCTTCGGGAGCGTGATTTTTGGAACGAACTTGATCCAGAGGACTTGGAGTGCAAGTCAAGAAGCAGCCTAGGCGGCCACGGGAGAGGAGGGCGCGCCCACCCCCTCTGGGCACGCCCCCTATCTTGTGGGCACCTCGGGCGGCCACCGACGTACTTCTTCCTCCTATATAAGCCTACGTACCCCGAAAACATCGAGGGAGCCAACGAAACACAATTTCCACCCCCATAACCTTCTGTATCCGCGAGATCCCATCTTGGAGCCTTCGTCGGCGCTCCGCCGAAGGGGGAATCGACCACGAAGGGCTTCTACATCAACACCATAGCCCCTCCGATGAGTTGTGAGTAGTTTACCACAGACCTTCGGGTCCATAGTTATTAGCTAGATGGCTTCTTCTCTCTTTTTGGATCTCAATACAATGTTCTCCCCCTCTCTTGTGGATATCTATTCGATGTAAACTCTTTTTGCGGTGTGTTTGTCGAGATTCGATGAATTGTGGGTTTATGATCAAGTTTATCTATGAGAAATATTTGAATCTCCTCTGAATTCTTTTATGTATGATTGAGTTATGTTTGCAAGTCTCTTCGAATTATCAGTTTGGTTTGGCCTACTAGATTGATCTTTCTTGCCATGGGAGAAGTGCTTAGCTTTGGGTTCAATCTTGCGGTGACCTTACCCAGTGACAGAAAGGGTTGCAAGGCACGTATTGTATTGTTGCCATCGAGGATAAAAAGATGGGGTTTATATCATATTGCATGAGTTTATCCCTCTACATCATGTCATCTTGCTTAATGCGTTACTCTGTTCTTTATGAACTTAATAATCTAGATGCAGGCAGGAGTCGGTCGATGTGTGGAGTAATAATAGTAGATGCAGGCAGGAGTCGGTCTACTTGTCACGGACGTGATGCCTATATACATGATCATTCCTAGACAATCTCATAATTATTCGCTTTTCTATCAATTGCTCGACAGTAATTTGTTCACCCACCGTAATACTTATGCTATCTTGAGAGAAGCCACTAGTGAAACCTATGGCCCCCGGGTCTATCTTTTATCATATATGCTTTCAATCTACTTTTATTTGCATCTTTACTTTTTGCATCTATATTATAAAATACCAAAAATATATTTATCTTATCATACTATCTCTATCAGATATCACTTTCGCAAGTGGCCGTAAAGGGATTGACAACCCCTTTATTGCGTTGGTTGCGAGTTCTTTGTTTGTTTGTGTAGGTGCGTGTGACTTTTGAGGAGCCTCCTACTGGATTGATACCTTGGTTCTCAAAAACTGAGGGAAACACTTACGCTACTATTGCTGCATCACCCTTTCCTCTTCAAGGAAAACCAACACAAGCTCACAACGTAGCACACCCTTCACATTGTTCTTCTTCTCCTTTGGAGCACCCTCTCCCTCCTTCACAAAAGTTTGCTTGAGAGGTGGCGGTCGTTTGGTCTTGTCATTCTTCTTCTTGTTCTTGGAATTGGGTGCAAACCCAACTCCCTCTTTGGCCACAACTTCCTTTTGATTACTCAAAAGGTCATTAAGGTTCTTCTCACCTTGTATGCACATCACAAGGCCTTTCTCAAGTTGCTCCATCAACTTGGCATTCTCCTCCGCAAGATGAACATGCTCACAACACGGGTTAGTAGCATTTGCATGATAAATTAATATCATATGAGGAAAGGTGTCTTTCTCCTTGGTTAGCTTCACTTGGAGTTGATCATGAGACTCCTTGAGGCTAACATGAGCACCCTTCAAGACCTTGTGAGCCTTGTCGAGTATATCAAACTCCTCCTTGAGTTTAGCATGGTCAACCCCAAGTTTAACCTTCTCGGAATTTAGCACACGAGATACGACAAGGGCATGATCAAGATCTTTCTTTAATTTAGCATGGTCATCGTTGTGTGACTCCTCAAGAGCCAAACGATGCACACACTCTTCCTCAAGAGCATTAGATAGATCCGATATCTCATCGGCATAGTCACGACTATGACCTTCCATCTTAGAGATGGTTTCTTCATGAGCCTCAATCATGTCATTGGCTTCACCAAGTTGTTCCAAGAGAGCAACGAAGTGCTTCTTGGATTTGCCCTTGAGCTTACTCATAAAAGACTCAAACTCATTTACTTCCTCATTAGACTCCTCACTTTCATCAATGTAATTCATCAAGGAGGGATTAGTAATGATGGTGGTTTTGATGTTGGGGGTTACCTTGTTGGTGGCTTTAGCCATGAGACACTTGGCGGTGATGTTCTCATTGGATGAGTCGAAGAGGGACACCCGTGTTGTTGTGGCAATGGCAATGGAGGCCATGGCCATGGATTTACTATCTTCAGCATCATCATCATCCTCATGGTATTCTTCTTGAACCACCAACCCTCTAGTTGGAGTCTTCTTGGTGAAGTTGTTCTTGTTTGGGAAAGACTTGGCTTTGTCTTTTCAGATGAGCTTGCCACCATTGTCTTCCCTCTTCTCGTAAGGGCACTCCGCAACAAAATGGCTCACATTGCCACAATTGTAACATGTTCTCACATGTTGCTTGCCCTTGAAGCTACTTTTTTTGAGAATCACCGGGGGGGGGGGGGAGCTCCCCCACCTGAATATATTGCTCAAAGGACTGTCGTGGCAGTGAGTACAGAATTACATAGGCACGATGCAATGTGCAGAGAGGTAGGAACGCCACGAGAAAGCGTCCTCCTTGTCTTGTGGCTGTACAAGACGATGAAACCAGAGATCCAGAGTAGTGATGAGGTTCCTAATGGTTATTACAGAGTTTTGATCAATCAATCTAAATACCATATCATTACATGCTGCCCAAATCATCCATAGTAAGGCTAGTAGAACCAAAGGCCAAGCCGTGGGCGGGAGTTGAGCGGGAGTAGCAGCGTCCCATAAGTCTGGAACTTTGCTAGTTGTAGGCAGAAACCCAAGGCGTTGCCAAATTCTATTGGCAAGAGGGCATGTGATGAAGAGGTGGTTTGAGTCTTCGGGTAGCCTAGCACACCGAGGGCATAAATCTGAATCGACTATATGCTTGCGTGCAAGATTGACCTTGGTGTTGAGACGGTTTTTGAAGAGTAGCCATGCGAATACTTTGAGCTTCCGGGGAACTTTGGCATTCCATATGAGGGGAGCAAGGAGATCGTTGTCTAGCCGAGCCATGAGGGCACCGTATGCATGCTTGGTGGAGAATGCAATGCCTTGTCATAGAAACCGTTGGTCTTCCCCCGCCGAAGGCATAAAATCCTGCAAAATAGCCACAAGCAACACTGAGGGAGTCCCGGACTAGGGGGTGTCCGGATAGCTGAACTATCATTATCGGCCGGACTCCAAGACTATGAAGATACAAGATTGAAGACTTCGTCCCGTGTCTGGATGGGACTTTCCATGGCGTGGAAGACAAGCTTGGCGATACGGATATGTAGATCTCCTACCATTGTAACCGACTCTGTGTAACCCTAGCCCTCTCCGGTGTCTATATAAACCGGGAGGCTTTAGTCCGTAGGACGAACAACAATCATACCATAGGCTAGCTTCTAGGGTTTAGCCTCCTTGATCTTGTGGTAGATCTACTCTTGTAACACACATCATCAATATTAATCAAGCAGGACGTAGGGTTTTACCTCCATCAAGAGGGCCCGAACCTGGGTAAAACATCGTGTCCCTTGTCTCCTCTTACCATCCGCCTAGACGCACAGTTCGGGACCCCCTACCCGAGATCCGCCGGTTTTGACACTGACATTGGTGCTTTCATTGAGAGTTCCTCTGTGTCGTCACCGATAGGCTCGATGGCTTCTTCGATCATCATCAACTACGCAGTCCAGGTGTCAGGACCCCGACTCAATGCCACATCGATCTAGCATGTAACACCTCATATCACTTTGCGGCCTCACGCACGGTATTCCCACGGGTGTCGCCTTACCTTTGCCCGGGACCCTGACTCAATGCCACATCGATCTAGCATGTAACACCTCATATCACTTTGCGGCCTCACGCACGGTATTCCCACGGGTGTCGCCTTACCTTTGCCCGGGACCGTTTGCGCCTTTTGGCACACGTATATGACAGTGTCGCTAGCATCCATATGATAAGGAGCCCGGGCTGACATGGCTAGTCGTAAACCCAAAGCGGCACAAACTTACAGGGACAGGCATCCATGACCCAGCATCGAACGTGTCGGTCATCAGCGAGTGAATCCAGGCTGTAGCACTGGGCTAGCAGGACTCCGGTGAACCGGGCTGTAGCGGGCTAACAGGACTCTGGTATTCATCGCGTGACATTTCCCCGAAGGGACAGACAAAGGAACGAAGAAGGACACATGCCGGCCAGCCTAAGTGTTCCGGAGCAGTAGCAAGCTACCATGGCTTGGTGGAAACACTAGGAGACATTTCCCGGTAAGAGAGGCTACTGAAGATAAACGACTAGATAGTCAGATCCCACACATACCAAGCATTTCAATAACATACACACAATATGCTCGATATGTGCAAACACAACATGGCATCACAACATGACTCTATGACTCAAGTAATTTAATCAATAGGCTCCGAGGAGCGAGATATTACAAACATGGGTCTCATGACCCAACAATCAGAGCATACAAGTCAAAGCACAAGCGGAAGCTATCATGTCTGAGTACAGACATCTATAAATGAAAAAGGCTGAGAAGCCTGACTATCTACCAGATCCTGCCGAGGGCACAAGATCGTAGCTGAGGTAACAAGCTAAACGTCGAAGTCCACGCGGAACTACTAGCGAGACCGAAGTCTCTCTGCAAAAACATAAATAGGCAAACGTGAGTACAAATGTACCCAGCAAGACTTACATCAGAACTAACTACATATGCTTCATTATCAACAAAGGGGATGGTGGGGTTTAACTGCAGCAAGCCAGCTTTGACTCGGTGGCTATCCTGAACTACGACTGCAAGTAACTCTTTTGAGGTGGCGCACATGAGTCCACATATTCCCCATATCAATACACCACTATGGAATCGCTCCCGTCTCCCTACGAGAACGCCATCCATAGCACTCACGCTTATCTTGCGTATTTTAGAGTATCCACTTTCACTTGTCTATGAACTGATATAAGCAACCCAGAAGTCCTTTTCCGCGGACACGGCTATTCGAATAGATGATGATAACCCTGCAGGGGTGTACTTCTTCATACATGTTTCCACCACTTAGCGTCTGCACACGACATGTGCTCGGCAGACTTCAAGCGAAAGCCGACGTGGGTGTAGACCACGACCTACCTAAACACTCAAGTCTCTAGTCCAGGTTTATCGCCTATTCGGATTCCATCCATGAGGAGATCCGGCCGGAGTTTCGCTCACAGCCCCAAACGATGTGAACAGGGTTCCGTGACACCAAACGGGCGCCCGGTTTACCCGGCCACGTGCCTACCGCATCACAGCCCACCCCTACGGTCAGCGCTGTCCACGGCCTCCAGCATACTACAAACACCAGAAACTACTTGCAACTCCTGGACAGAGGACGAGGGTGAATAAGAAGTCGAGCGGGGTCATATTTCAGGGCCCAATGTATGGTAGTAGCTGAATCATGGATCACAAACACAGAACTCAGTTCCTAAGGACGGCTTCAATGAGACAACCCACCATGTACTCCTACATGGCCTCTCACCGCTACCTTTACCAAATCATATTCACACACTTAGCTCACACACAGTAGGACATGTTCACACACCTCTGATTCATCCCGGATGAATCAGACCTGACTCGACTCTAAGCAGTAGCAGGCATGACAAACAAGCATGAATGAGTAGGCACAACAGGGCTCAAACAACTCCTACTCATGCTAGTGGGTTTCATCTATTTACTGTGGCAATGACAGGTCATGCAAAGGATAAAGGGGTTCAGCTACCGCAGCAAGTAACAGATGAATCGGTGTTGTCCTAATGCATTAAAAGAGAGCAGGAGCGAGAGAGTAGGATTGTATCGGAATGAACAAGGGGGGTTTTGCTTGCCTGGCACTTCTGAAGATAACATTGAGTCTTCATCAGTGTCAACGATCACATCATCGGTACACGTCTATCGAGAGGGGACAAATACCGGCAAATACAGAAAAGACACGATCAATGCAATGCACAATATGATGCATGCTATGACATGGCAATATAAATGTGTTTTGGGCTAATGCACCTAAAACCAGATTAAATGAAGTTGGTTTGAATACAAGATTCAAATTCAAACTCCGTATGTGGTTATTTAAATGTCATTCACTTCATTTGCCCTAAACAGTAGTGATAAGTTGTTCTAACATGCATGAAAATGGTACAGATGGATTCCTTGAATTTTTCTGATAATTTTTCATATATAAATTATTTAATTTGGAGTTATGGTTAATTTTCTATGATTTTTAGAAGTTTTAGGCATTTTCTGGAATTTTCTGATTATTTAGAATTAAAATAATTCCAGAAAATGAATTATGGCGTCAGCATGTCATCACCTTGACGTCAGCAGGTCAACAGGGCGCCTCCAGGTCAAACCTGACGTGTGGGGTCCACACGTCAGTGACACAGGGGCTAATCCCGCGTTGACCCGGGCTTTGACCCACTACGGGGCCCGCTGTCAGTGTCTGTGGGGGTGTTTAGCATGGTCATTAGCGACTAAGTAAGTGCGCCACGTCGGCGTCACCGGAGACCAGCCGGCGGCGACCACAGGACACGGCGGGGCACGCCGGACTTGCGCTAGGGGCATCGGATCGATGCGCCAAGGGCACCAGGAGGTAGCCCGCGCCCGTGCGCATCTAGGGGGACCAACGGAAGGTGCAGGGGTGGCCGGAATCAGCAACGGCGGCGAGCGAGGCGGCGGCCGGAGCTCGGGCGAGGTCGGGGTTGGCGTTCGGGGGCACGGGAGGGGAAGCTAGTGGCGGCTACGGGCTCCTGGAGACGTGTTGAGTGCGGTGGTGTGCTCGGCTTCGAGCTGCAACGGCTCCAGCCACGGTGGTGACGAGGCACGGCGGCGGCGAGCTCTCGGGTCCGGCGGAAGCAATGGCTAGAGCGGCCCAACGGCATGGGAAGAAGAGGGGAACGGTTCAGTGGCTCACCGCGATTCTTCTGGTGCTGCTGGCGAGGCAGGGGAGGCTCGGGGTCCGGCGAATCGACGGAGGGGAGCTTCGGTGGCCGGCGACGGAACGGCGATGGTGGCAGCGTTGCAGGGCTTCCGGAGGGCCGTGGGTCGGTGGGGAGGAAGGAGGGGGTCGAGGCGGAGCTCGTGGGTGTGTCGGAGAGGCTAGGGGTGGCCAGTGGCCACGAGAGAGCTCGTCGGCGGCGGCGGGTGTGTTCGGTGGCTGCGCGCGAGAGAGCCAGAGGAGGAGAGGAGCTCGGGGAGAGAGTGAGAGGCCTGGGGGGGTGCGTGGCGTCGCGGACGGGGTCCAGGGCAACGAGAGGAAGCAGGAGGTGGCTAGGGGGGAAGCAGGAGGTGGCCGAGGCAGCGTCGGCGAGCGCCACGCCTCGCCTCTGTTCGTCCTCCTGGCAGAGGAGGAAGAGGACAAGGGAGGAGGAGGTGGGCTGGGCCGGCTGGGGAAGCTGGGCCGGCTCTGGTGGGCTGCACGGTGAGGCCAGGTAAGCTCTGTTCTTTTTATTTTTTTCCTGTTCTGTTTGTTTTATTTAATATCTTTTGCCACTGTTTTCAATTCCAAAATAATTTCATACAGTGCCAAAACATTCTGAAATATTTTATGTTACCTCTCTGGACTATTCCAAAAGTACATAAAACATTTCAAAGCATTTGAAAATATATTCATTATATATTATGAATATATCCCCAAATTCAAATAGATTATTGATTTAAATTCAGAGACCAAATAATTCCTTAAAAATATTCCAGAATTTTGGTTTGATATATAACTCTTGCCAAAATTCACAAAACTATTTTTAGGGCATTTTGGATTCACAGAATGCAATTTAAAGGGTGCTTGCCCTTCTTTTAATTAGGGTTTTGAGGCTTCTGAATTCCTCAGTTCAAATTTCATTTGAATTTAAACATGATGCAGCAACCAAGCTAGTCCATGGCCAGGGTAGAGCTAGGGATGTGACAACTCACCCCCACTAAACAAGAATCTCGTCTCGAGATTCAAGCGTAGGGTAAGGTGAAGGGTAACGCGGACTAGTATAATCTTCACGATCCAGGGTGCACTTCATAGAAACGTTGATTCGAACACCATCTTTGTCTTGTCGTCTTGCTCTGAGAACTCCAGCTAATCATGAAAAGAAGAGGAAATGAAAACTCTAGAAGGATCGGTCTTCTCGAAGGTCGAACAACTCAGGATTAACTCACAGAATGAGACATAGAACCATCTCTCGGTTGAGACACGAGATACACATCAAGAGGGGTGGAAAGAAACGGATGACGAAGGTTCACTAGGTAGACAACAATTCCACACCTAGGAAGGTGGTAAACGATTGTCAACGTAGCGAGGAGTTGAGTTGCCATGATACCACGACGAAACATCCTGGAGGAGGGTGATTCGTAGATTATTATCTTAAGTGGCAAAAAGAATTACTTTTGATTCAGAGATCATTGGAACTCTTTATACCAGCCTAAGGTAATCACAAGCGATCATTTGGAGGGGGTCGGTAGAATGGCATACTCGAACTTGGATGATGTGGATTACCTTGTTGAAGACAACGTAATGGATGAATTTGCTTATCACCGGAGATGGAAGAGACCCGTGGTAGAATGGCACATTGGCGGTGCAAGCTGGGAACAAAATGCAAATGCTGGGAATGATTCTGGTAACTGGGGAAGAACCCAACAATAAAGAGTGAATTCACTGTTGGAGTGGTTATAGCATAACCGAAGAATCTGGGGCAATCCCAGCTAGTGCCGATGATAAGACGTAGCGCTTGTGCGTGCTCGCAAGAACTTAAGCATTTCCACATTCATCAAGGTTTTACCAACATCCGTGTCAAGGGTCCGGTAGCACAACTTACTACCATGATGAATGGTGATGGAGGATGCAGATGCAAAGGAAGATAACACTTTCTCAGTTTTCACCTTAGCGAGGCCAAGGAAACAAAATCTGGATGATCGACCGAGAGACATTTAGCACTCCGCTTCTAATGTTCTCCTTGACGTGCTAGTGTATCCCATTCATAGATATGGTTTGATAACTAGAACATCAAGTAAAAGGTCGGACATCGGGAACACAATAATCATAAGGCACAACTAGGAAGTAAATCCTACGAAGTCCTTATGGGAAGGTGGCCAACTGCTTCAATCAAGATACCACAATAATAGGTCCTTCGGCTGGGTGGTGCTGGCCACGACATCCACTTTACCGGTTATCGAGGGACCAATATTATAGTTCTTGGGAAATGTTCCAAACCATCATATCTGCCTGAGATTCAGATCTGGTTGGTGTCAGGATATTCCAGACTCATCGAGTCTAGGAAGAAAATGAAAGTTTGCAACACAAATCGACGAGATGACGTTGCGGGATTCTCGGGAGATGAACTACGATAGCAAGCTCCAAAACATGAGCTGGTTCTGCTACAAACATGTGAACATGTTGTCCAAGACAAGCATGATCACAAGGTAGTCTTATAATAAAACACTACCGAGTTCAGGAGGGGGAACCATCATTAATGACATCGAAGTCTCCACGCGTGGAAGTCCAAAGAGTTCACCTTGGACAGACTCCTTTATCTTTGAACAACTCAATCAGTGGCTTGGTGTGCTAGGATATACATATAGAATGGAGGTTGCAAATCTCCAGACCACAGAATACTTCGCACGTATGCATGACTGACTTGGGATGATTCCAGAGGAAGCAAAACTAACTTTCTCAAATTCACGGCGGCATCTTTCACCAAATGCACGTGTATAAAAGGAAGTCACTCCTTTCATCAACAAATACTTCATGAGCTAGCATGAAGAAAATGCTTTCAAAAGTTTCCAACACTAGCTTAATGTCCAACAAAATTATGGAGGAGATAAGGATGTTGTCAATGGGCTCAACAACAATTCATCTGGGTTTCCTTTTAAAAGGAATTCCATAGTTAAGTGAACAAGTGATAGCATTGGTCAGGCCAAAGATGTAATGGTGTATGCTCGAGGGATCAACCACGAACAAGACAACATTACGAGCATCATTGGTATTGATTTGATTTGACGATAGCCCACACTCAAATCAAAGGATTGATAAGGCAATAGGTCCAGCAACTGATCACAGGGACCAACCGATGAAGATATCATCTTTCTTCAACACACACTACACAAGAATATCCCTTTGGAACGAACTAAGTCAGGCAAGCTTTTACCTTCCAACTCTCCAAGTTGTTGTCTAGCTTAACCAACTAGCTCAGGGATATCCATCACAGATTCTTGGAGAAAGGGTGGTTTACAATAAACCAACTTGATCACGAGCTCAACATAGCGGTCAGGTGACAACCTGGTAGTACTTCCGAGAAGATTTTCGGAAAATCACGAACCACCGATATGTTACTAAGCTCGAGAACAATCTTGCTTTTCGGGGCAAGATGATATGATCAAGTGAGCGAGGGCTTGACAAGATCCTAATTCATCAATCGAAGGGTGCACCGAAATAAGGACTAGGTAGCACGATCAGTCTTAGAAGGATGATTCAAAAACCAACATACTAAGAATGAAATTATTATCCTTTAACTACCAAGCAACGAGGTTGCTGGGAGTATTGATCTCACACATCACAACTCACTTGTCGGTATTCCGGTTGCATCAACACGAGGGCCGAGGAATGACTAATGATGGTGAGAAGTATCACTGTACCAAGAGTTCATAGGATGGTGTGCAATTCCTATAACAATCTCGATATAGAATAAGGTAATACTCCAAGGTAGAACAGAACCAAAAGCTGGATTGGCATTTGATCTGCGGAATACAACTACTTTGACCCAATCCTAGATATGGAAGAGGTACTAGAGTTTGTTTCTCCTAGTCATTCCGGAATAGAATGGCTTGACAGACCACAAGAGTCATAGGCATCGATGAACGAACGCACGCATACTCTTGACTATCAATTGATAGACGAGGGTCAGAATGCAACTAAAGAGAACAACTCAAAGGAACATATAACTTTCTGAGTTGTGGATGCATAGATTAGTATGTCGAACCAAGTTCAACATATTTCTTCCGGATAACCCATGCAGAAAGGTAGAACTGGCAGAGTCACGATTTATGAATGGAGAACTCCTCAAGAGTACTCTAATTGTGATTTTTTTTGATCCAATAAACATCTACCATAAGTAGTTCATGGTATTTGGAAGAAGAAGATACCACGGACTTCAAGGACTATCGCAAAGGTTACTAATATCCTAAAGGCACTAGCAATTACTATCAACATGAAGTAGGTAGAGTGAATCTCGGGTTCAGAACCCAGGAGTAGAATACCTACTACTAAGTAGCATCACGGGATGCTTTCGAGAATAAAAGCCAGAATCATCACACTGGGACACAAAACATTGCTAGATTACTAGGTGACTCCCTAAAACACCTAGGGTCATAATAATAGCTCCAACATATATGTCAAGGCAATAATTTACCTCAACTCACCGATTAGTGTGGTTAATCTGGCCCAAAGGAACATCGGAATGGGAGGAAGGAATTTTGCAAATGCTTCAGACTATTCAGAAACGTGGGGTGACTCGGACAGCATAACGGCTGTAAATGCTCAGAAAAGATTTGAGACATTCACAAAAATGGTGGCATAACCACTCAGAAGCACAATATCAAGGTCTCGAGATCAATAATTAACATACAGAAGTAGTAGGAACTGAAACGAGGCTTAAGTCCAACAATCTTATAAGTCTACGGATTAGTAACACGTGATCCTGATGGAAAGAAGAGATAGCCTAGTTCTTAATCCCCGCAGGAAAGATAAGATGACTCAGATCAGAAGGCATAAGGTATAAGGAGTAAAAAGAGCCTTACGTTCCATCCCACAATCAATTCCCTTATATAACTAAAGAATTTCTAGACTCAACTTCGACCAGTTTGGCTTGGTAATCCTACAGGCCAGTCAGCTCTGATACCAACGCTGTCAGGACCCCGACTCAATGCCACATCGATCTAGCATGTAACACCTCATATCACTTTGCGGCCTCACGCACGGTATTCCCACGGGTGTCGCCTTACCTTTGCCCGGGACCGTTTGCGCCTTTTGGCACACGTATATGACAGTGTCGCTAGCATCCATATGATAAGGAGCCCGGGCTGACATGGCTAGTCGTAAACCCAAAGTGGCACAGACTTACAGGGACAGGCATCCATGACCCAGCATCGAACGTGTCGGTCATCAGCGAGTGAATCCAGGCTGTAGCACTGGGCTAGCAGGACTCCGGTGAACCGGGCTGTAGCGGGCTAACAGGACTCTGGTATTCATCGCGTGACATTTCCCCGAAGGGACAGACACAGGAACGAAGAAGGACACATGCCGGCCAGCCTAAGTGTTCCGGAGCAGTAGCAAGCTACCATGGCTCGGTGGAAACACTAGGAGACATTTCCCGGTAAGAGAGGCTACTGAAGATAAACGACTAGATAGTCAGATCCCACACATACCAAGCATTTCAATAACATACACACAATATGCTCGATATGTGCAAACACAACATGGCATCACAACATGACTCTATGACTCAAGTAATTTAATCAATAGGCTCCGAGGAGCGAGATATTACAAACATGGGTCTCATGACCCAACAATCAGAGCATACAAGTCAAAGCACAAGCGGAAGCTATCATGTCTGAGTACAGACATCTATAAATGAAAAAGGCTGAGAAGCCTGACTATCTACCAGATCCTGCCGAGGGCACAAGATCGTAGCTGAGGTAACAAGCTAAACGTCGAAGTCCACGCGGAACTACTAGCGAGACCGAAGTCTCTCTGCAAAAACATAAATAGGCAAACGTGAGTACAAATGTACCCAGCAAGACTTACATCAGAACTAACTACATATGCTTCATTATCAACAAAGGGGATGGTGGGGTTTAACTGCAGCAAGCCAGCTTTGACTCGGTGGCTATCCTGAACTACGACTGCAAGTAACTCTTTTGAGGTGGCGCACACGAGTCCACATATTCCCCATATCAATACACCACTATGGAATCGCTCCCGTCTCCCTACGAGAACGCCATCCATAGCACTCACGCTTATCTTGCGTATTTTAGAGTATCCACTTTCACTTGTCTATGAACTGATATAAGCAACCCAGAAGTCCTTTTCCGCGGACACGGCTATTCGAATAGATGATGATAACCCTGCAGGGGTGTACTTCTTCATACATGTTTCCACCACTTAGCGTCTGCACACGACATGTGCTCGGCAGACTTCAAGCGAAAGCCGACGTGGGTGTAGACCACGACCTACCTAAACACTCAAGTCTCTAGTCCAGGTTTATCGCCTATTCGGGTTCCATCCATGAGGAGATCCGGCCGGAGTTTCGCTCACAGCCCCAAACGATGTGAACAGGGTTCCGTGACACCAAACGGGCGCCCGGTTTACCCGGCCACGTGCCTACCGCATCACAGCCCACCCCTACGGTCAGCGCTGTCCACGGCCTCCAGCATACTACAAACACCAGAAACTACTTGCAACTCCTGGACAGAGGACGAGGGTGAATAAGAAGTCGAGCGGGGTCATATTTCAGGGCCCAATGTATGGTAGTAGCTGAATCATGGATCACAAACACAGAACTCAGTTCCTGAGGACGGCTACAATGAGACAACCCACCATGTACTCCTACATGGCCTCTCACCGCTACCTTTACCAAATCGTGTTCACACACTTAGCTCACACACAGTAGGACATGTTCACACGCCTCTGATTCATCCCCGATGAATCAGACCTGACTCGACTCTAAGCAGTAGCAGGCATGACAAACAAGCATGAATGAGTAGGCACAACAGGGCTCAAACAACTCCTACTCATGCTAGTGGGTTTCATCTATTTACTGTGGCAATGACAGGTCATGCAAAGGATAAAGGGGTTCAGCTACCGCAGCAAGTAACAGATGAATCGGTGTTGTCCTAATGCATTAAAAGAGAGCAGGAGCGAGAGAGTAGGATTGTATCGGAATGAACAAGGGGGTTTTGCTTGCCTGGCACTTCTGAAGATAACATTGAGTCTTCATCAGTGTCAACGATCACATCATCGGTACACGTCTATCGAGAGGGGACAAATACCGGCAAATACAGAAAAGACACGATCAATGCAATGCACAATATGATGCATGCTATGACATGGCAATATAAATGTGTTTTGGGCTAATGCACCTAAAACCAGATTAAATGAAGTTGGTTTGAATACAAGATTCAAATTCAAACTCCGTATGTGGTTATTTAAATGTCATTCACTTCATTTGCCCTAAACAGTAGTGATAAGTTGTTCTAACATGCATGAAAATGGTACAGATGGATTCCTTGAATTTTTCTGATAATTTTTCATATATAAATTATTTAATTTGGAGTTATGGTTAATTTTCTATGATTTTAGAAGTTTTAGGCATTTTCTGGAATTTTCTGATTATTTAGAATTAAAATAATTCCAGAAAATGAATTATGGCGTCAGCATGTCATCACCTTGACGTCAGCAGGTCAACAGGGCGCCTCCAGGTCAAACCTGACGTGTGGGGTCCACACGTCAGTGACACAGGGGCTAATCCCGCGTTGACCCGGGCTTTGACCCACTACGGGGCCCGCTGTCAGTGTCTGTGGGGGTGTTTAGCATGGTCATTAGCGACTAAGTAAGTGCGCCACGTCGGCGTCACCGGAGACCAGCCGGCGGCGACCACAGGACACGGCGGGGCACGCCGGACTTGCGCTAGGGGCATCGGATCGATGCGCCAAGGGCACCAGGAGGTAGCCCGCGCCCGTGCGCATCTAGGGGGACCAACGGAAGGTGCAGGGGTGGCCGGAATCAGCAACGGCGGCGAGCGAGGCGGCGGCCGGAGCTCGGGCGAGGTCGGGGTTGGCGTTCGGGGGCACGGGAGGGGAAGCTAGTGGCGGCTACGGGCTCCTGGAGACGTGTTGAGTGCGGTGGTGTGCTCGGCTTCGAGCTGCAACGGCTCCAGCCACGGTGGTGACGAGGCACGGCGGCGGCGAGCTCTCGGGTCCGGCGGAAGCAATGGCTAGAGCGGCCCAACGGCATGGGAAGAAGAGGGGAACGGTTCAGTGGCTCACCGCGATTCTTCTGGTGCTGCTGGCGAGGCAGGGGAGGCTCGGGGTCCGGCGAATCGACGGAGGGGAGCTTCGGTGGCCGGCGACGGAACGGCGATGGTGGCGGCGTTGCAGGGCTTCCGGAGGGCCGTGGGTCGGTGGGGAGGAAGGAGGGGGTCGAGGCGGAGCTCGTGGGTGTGTCGGAGAGGCTAGGGGTGGCCGGTGGCCACGAGAGAGCTCGTCGGCGGCGGCGGGTGTGTTCGGTGGCTGCGCGCGAGAGAGCCAGAGGAGGAGAGGAGCTCGGGGAGAGAGTGAGAGGCCTGGGGGGGTGCGTGGCGTCGCGGACGGGGTCCAGGGCAACGAGAGGAAGCAGGAGGTGGCTAGGGGGGAAGCAGGAGGTGGCCGAGGCAGCGTCGGCGAGCGCCACGCCTCGCCTCTGTTCGTCCTCCTGGCAGAGGAGGAAGAGGACAAGGGAGGAGGAGGTGGGCTGGGCCGGCTGGGGAAGCTGGGCCGGCTCTGGTGGGCTGCACGGTGAGGCCAGGTAAGCTCTGTTCTTTTTATTTTTTTCCTGTTCTGTTTGTTTTATTTAATATCTTTTGCCACTGTTTTCAATTCCAAAATAATTTCATACAGTGCCAAAACATTCTGAAATATTTTATGTTACCTCTCTGGACTATTCCAAAAGTACATAAAACATTTCAAAGCATTTGAAAATATATTCATTATATATTATGAATATATCCCCAAATTCAAATAGATTATTGATTTAAATTCAGAGACCAAATAATTCCTTAAAAATATTCCAGAATTTTGGTTTGATATATAACTCTTGCCAAAATTCACAAAACTATTTTTAGGGCATTTTGGATTCACAGAATGCAATTTAAAGGGTGCTTGCCCTTCTTTTAATTAGGGTTTTGAGGCTTCTGAATTCCTCAGTTCAAATTTCATTTGAATTTAAACATGATGCAGCAACCAAGCTAGTCCATGGCCAGGGTAGAGCTAGGGATGTGACACCAGGGTGAGACCTTCCTCCCCGGACAGATCTTCATATTCGACGGCTTCGCACTGCGGGCCAACTCGCTTGGCCAACTGGAGCAGATCGAAAGCTATGCCCCTGGCCGTCAGGTCAGATTTGGAAGTTTGAACTTCACGGCTGACATCCACAGGGACTTGATCCTCGATGGATTCGAGCCACAGCCAAGCGTGCCGCACTGTCAGAGCGAGCATGATTTAGCTCTGCAGCTGGATAGTACCCTGGAGGCCGCACTCGAACCCGCTCCGATCTTCAATTCGGAGCCGGCTGCGCAGATCGAGGACGGATGGATAGACACCGCCTCGGGGGCTGCCACCTCTACGATGATAGAGCCAAACACTGACATTGTCCCTCATAAAGCTCGTGACTCCGAGGTGCCGGACTCCTCGCCGGACTCCGAACCTCCTGCGCCCCCTCCGATCGAATCCGATTGGGCGCCGATCATGGAGTTCACCGCAGCGGACATCTTTCAACACTCACCTTTCGGCGACATCTTGAGTTCGCTAAAGTATCTCTCGTTATCAGGAGAGCCCTGGCCGGACTGCGGTCAGGACGGTTGGGATGCGGACGACGAAGAAGTTCAAAACCCACCCACCACCCACTTGGTAGCCGCTGTCGACGATCTAACCGACATGCTAGACTATGACTCCGAAGACATCGACAGTATGGACGACGATGCCGGAGACGACTAAGAACCAGCGCCCACCGGGCACTGGAAAGCCACCCCAACGCACGACGTATACATGGTGGATACACCAAAAGGAAGCGACAACGAGGAAAAACGGGACGTGGCGAAGGACAACTCCTCCAACAAACAACCAAAACGGCGACGCAAGCACGGCCCGAAGACTGGCCCAGATAAAAATGGCACCCATACGGACCCGGCCCTAGAGTAGGGCGAAGCAGCGGACGACGAACATGCCAGAAAGCAAACCATCTCCGGCGAAGACGATCTCACATCACCAGAGCATATGAACCTCCATAAAAGGCTCGTCGCCACTGCAAGAAGTTTGAAGAAGCAAAAGCGTAAGCTCAAAACAGCGGAGGACGCACTCAGAATGAAATGGAGCAAAATACTCAACACCGCAGATAAAAACGGCGCTAGTCACCAGACAAAGAGCTACCCGAAGCGCAAGCTGTTGCCCGAATTTGACGAGGAGGCCTTAGAGCCCCCGCAGTCAAAAAAGAAAGAAGCCGCCTGGCCGGATAGACGACCACATGACAGGCCAAGAACAGCAAGGGGCGCCGCACACAAGCCGGCACACGATCAGCACAAAGATCCTCGGAAAAAGGATGATCCCGCCAGGTCTATCTATGGGCCAAAAAAGAAGAGTCCAGGAAGCAACATAACCCGCCGAGCATTTGAAGACAACGACACACCCAAATACAGGGGCGCCGCACATCCACTGTGTTTCACCAATGAGGTACTGGATCATGGATTTCCAGCGGGATTCAAACCCGTAAACATAGAGGCATACGACGGAACAATAGACCCCGGAGTCTGGATTGAGGATTATATCCTACACATACATATGGCCAGAGGAGACGATCTCCACGCCATAAAATACTTACCCCTCAAGCTCAAAGGGCCAGCTCGGCATTGGCTCAAAAGCCTCCCAGAAAATACCATTGGAAGTTGGGAAGAGCTTGATGATGCATTTCGAGCAAATTTTCAGGGGACTTATGTCCGCCCTCCGGATGCAGACGATTTAAGTCACATAACTCAATAGCCCGGAGAGTCAGCACACAAATTCTGGAATAGGTTCCTTACTAAAAAGAACCAAATAGTGGATTGTCCGGATGCTGAAGCCTTAGCAGCCTTTAAACACAACGTCCGAGACGAATGGCTCGCCAGACACCTTGGCCAAGAAAAACTAAGAACAATGGCCGCACTAACAAGCCTCATGACCCGCTTTTGCGCAGGGGAGGACAACTGGCTGGCTAGATGCAGCACCAGCGACCCGAGTACATCCGAAGTCAGGGATGGAAATGGGAAATCATGACGCAGAAAAGATCAGCGCCGGAATAAGGAAAATGGCTAAAATAGTACGGCGGTCAACGCCGGATTCAAAAGCTCTCGGCCGAATAACAAAACACTGCCCCTCAAGGACAACAGTGACGAGCTATCCAACCTAAACAAGATTCTGGACAGGCTATGTCAAATACATGGTACCTCCGGAAAGCCTGCAAACCATACCCATAGAGATTGTTGGGTCTTCAAGCAGTCCGGCCGACTTAACGCCGAACACAAGGGGCTCGACACACCAAGCGAAAGTGACGAACCCCAAAAGCAGCACTCCGGAAAACAGAAGACTTTCCCACTAGAAGTCAAAACAGTGAACTCACTTCATGTGATAACACGAAAACACAGCGCGGCACCTGCCATACCAGGACACCGTCCGCAGAATGGGGATAGACCCTACCAACATTCGCCATAACAGCACTTCCTTCAAAGGAGTGACGCCAGGCCTTTAAGCCAATTATACGGGCTCTGTACCACTAGAGGTTGTGTTCGGTTCATTCGACAACCTCCGTCGCGAAAGGCTCACTCTTTGTAGCGCCCCATTTTACAGTGGCCATCAAGCACTACTGGGACGCAAAGCTTTCGCCCGCTTTAACGCCATACCACACTACACGCCTCTTATACTTACAATGCCTGGTCCACGCGGCATAATCTCATTAAAGAGTAACTACGAGTGTTCCTCGACCACGGAGAGCGTGGGGCTGCCTTGACAGCCACTCCGACCTTGCAGGTCAAGGCCCTAAACACAGGTCATTCAGACCCCGGACACGGTTAGGCGAGTCCGGCATAAGTAAACAAGGGGCTTCCCAGCCGCATACCCCCTTTATAAGGGGCCGCGCGTATAAATAATGAGAGCAAATAAAGCTCAACTTTCTTCATCTTCCAAATTATACTTTATTTTAATACAACTTTTGCACGATATTTCTTAGAAACTAAGTCCTTCTCTTTTACAGATGAAGCACGTGCTACACCCGTCCAGGATACAGCACAACGGAGACACAGGCGCAGGGACCCGTTGCAAGGATTCTTTTCAGATTAAGCCCCTGCGTAAACCTTTCTTACTGTCTCTTGTTGATACACATCCCCCGGTTTCCTACCATAGCCGAGGAGGAGGCTGGCATTTTGGCATCGGCCGCATCAGAAGTTCCCGCCTGTACCTGGACACTAGGGGCTTAGGGCATTGTTCTGCCCGGTATCATAAAGACCGAACACCTTAGGGAGTGTTCGGCGTCTCGAGTTAGGCCTTATATGCATCATCTCCGAATCATGTCTTTGGTCAAATGTTGGGTTTGCCCGGCTCCTGTGTTTTTGCTGCCTTACGTTCTGTATCATCGGCTAACGCGGCACCAGGAGAACTACTGTGATTGTGCCCCGGTTCAGCCGGGCGAGCACCTTAGTAGAGAAAGCCGAAAACTGACTGTCATGATATAGCGAGAGACTGGTCAACCACTCGATCGACCATTGGAATGTTTAGAATTCCTCCGCTTTGACAAAGGACCGTTTCCCGGTCAGGCACATATGCGCCCCGAGTTCACGGAAGAGCGGTGTCGCTAGGGGCTATATAGTAACCCCACATTCGAGCTCCTATGGCTAAGTGAAAGTGATAAAGCGTTATAGTCCGGTTGCCTAGTTTGCTACGCTATCACCTCCTTAAAAGGACCAAGATGTTGGATTAAGTGTGAAAAAGCGCTTTTCTTTTTGCAAACACCCCCGCACCATGTGCGTGGGGGCTGAAGCCAAAGACTGCCATCTTTCAGATTATACATACACATACGGCCGCACAGGAGATAGTTCAATACTTGAACGCACAAGTATAAAAAGCTATTGCATTATAAACATGATCTCACAAATTATACATGTCATTTGAACATGACATCTTTCGAGCACTGCGACTCTATTAAATGAGCGCCCTGCAGGACTTCCTCAAAATAGTGCTCGGCGGGTAATCGGCTCTTGTCCGAACCCCGGGATGCAACAGCGGTGGCATCCTTGTCTGCCCAATATGTCTTCACACGGGCGAAAGCCATCCGTGCACCTTCTATGCATGCCGACCGCTTCATCGCCTTGATATGCGACACCGCCCCAAGGAATTGCTGCAACAAGCCAAAATAACTCTTCGGCTTGGGCCTTTCCGGCCACAGATGAGTGATCACATCCGTCATGGCAAGTCCGGACAATCTATTCAGCTCAGCCCACTCAGCCAGCTGATCAGTCAACGGAAGTGGACACTCCGGACTATGGAATTGAGACCAGTAAAGTTCTTCCATTTCGTGATCCTTCTGGCCTCGGAAGTGCATGACTGCGTCCGCCGCACTCGCCGCCAAATCAAGATAAGGATCCTCCGCACCACACAACTAGCCCAGCTGAGCATACTTCGGATCCGTGAATTTCCTACGCAAAAGAAAGGGCTTTCCAGCCGCAATGTCTCCGGCCTGACGCAGTTCCTCCTTCATAGCCCGCATCTCACTCCGGGCATCCTTGACTTCGGTGCCGGCCTTCTTCAGGCCCTCTTGCTCCACTCGGCGTTCTCCTTCAAGAACCTCACAATGGCCGGTAGCATCTTTTAATTTCAAGGCCATTCTGACCAACTCTTCCCTGCTTCGGCAGTGAGCAGCCTTTTCGGCTTTTAGCTCTTCCGCTGCCTTCAAGGCAGCCGCATTACTTATCCTGGCTTGCTCCTTGGCTCGAGCAAGCTCTGCTCGAAGATCTTCCACAGTTGCGGCGCCATCTGCATCAAGCATACAAATTGTAAGGAACGGGCACCAGCTCCCTTACCAGGCAACCGCGGAGCAACCACCTACCTTGTGACTCGCTAAGTCATTTATTGACCAGCGCGATGTCCGCATCCGCAACGTCGAGTTGCCTCTTCAGTTCGGCAACTCCATCAGTCCGGCTTGCCACTGAACGTCCGGCCACCTGTATAGGAAAGGCGACATTCTATAACTGAGATTATGATCCTTGGCACGCTATCGCTTTCGACAGCATACCAAGTCTCAGGGGCTACTATCTGTACAAGGCGCACCTCATGTGCAAAACTGTCAAAAGGTATGTCATTTTTTGCGGACCTCAAAACCTGTCTGCAAGCTTCCGACGGCCTCATACAACGCGCTCTCGTCGGACGAGATCCTTTCAATCACCATACTCATTAATGTGCGGTGATCTTCCGAGATAGACGCCCTCTTAAGCAAATCCTGCAGCTCTACCGGCCGTACTCCAATGGGTGCCGAACTCTCTGGCCCCGCCGGACTCGGGGAGACCCTACGCGACGACACCTCAGGGTCGTCCGCCCCGCACGATGGGGCGGCAGATGGAGGTGTTTCGCTCTCCATCATCTCCGGACGAAGGTCTTCCGAAGATGAGCTGTGCTGAGACGGGCTGAGATCCGAACTACAAGATGAAAACTTCGGTTACCCTTAGAAATTAAGCAGGGGTGTCCACTATTACAAAATTCCCCCTTTTTTACTTACGGCTCGCTGGAGGGCTGATTCCTCCGAGGAGATAGTGCGGCCGGGGCTCTTCCCGGCACAGGACCTTCCAGTGCAGATTTCTTTCCCTGCTTTGAGGCCTTGGCCTCCGGGTCTTCGGAAGCTGTCCTCTTCTCCCCCTGGAAGGAGGGACTCTCGATTCCTCCCTTACTGAAGGCCTCCTTGGCAGAGGTGGTAGTTTCCCTGTGCCCCCCTTCGCCCTCCTCCGAAGGTGCAACCACCAACATTTTAATTAACACGGGATCCTGCGTGGTCTCAGGGAGGGGGGCCAGACACCGTATCAGTTTTGCTTGCGCTATCCACTCTTGTCCAAGGGATAGTAGGTTAAAAGTCAAACCCATGATAAATAAATGGACAATGTGTTTGGACACAGGGCTACTTACTTGAGTATCCGGGCGATTGCAGCTTAGGCCAGCGTCCTCGGTCAAGTTCGAACGCATCTCTTGCGATCCGAAGAACAGTTTGTACATCTCCGTGGGTGTCAAACCCATGAAGTGTTGAAGAGCTCGTGGCCCCTCCGGATTAAATTCCCACAGGAGGCGGGGACGACGTTTGCAGGGCAGTAGGCGCCGGATCAGCATGACCTATACTACTGCGACTAGATTGATCTCCCTTTCTTGGAGGCCTCGAATCCGGTCCTGCAACAGGGGTACATCTTTGGACGGCCCCCGGTCGCGCCCCTTGTTGACCCATGATGCCAACTGTTGGGGAGGGCCCGAGCGGAAGACGGGCGGCAGCCTCTGCCTGCTGCCCCTGGGAGCGGTGATATAGAACCACTCCTCTTGCCACGAGCCAAGCTCCTCCTGAAAAGAGCCCTCGGGCCATGGAGCATCGACCCTCTTGCTTATGACCACCCCTCCGCACTCTGCCTGACGCCCCTCAATCATCTTCGGCTCCACATTGAAGGTTTTAAGCCACAAGCCAAAGTGAGGGGTAGTGCGGAGGAAGGCCTCGCAAACGACAATAAACGATGAGATGTGGAGGATGGACTCCGGAGCCAAGTCATGGAATTCCAGCTCATAGTAAAACATGATCCCCCTCATGAAGGGGTTCGTTGGGAAGCCTAAACCCCGATGGAGGTGAGACACGAACACAACGCTCTTGCCGGGCTCGGGAGTAGGAATAACTTGCCCTCGGGCGGGCAGCCTATGAGAAATCTCGTAGGTCAAGTACCTGGCGTCTCTCAGCTTTAACACGTCTTCTTCCGTGACGGAAGAGGGCATCCACCGGCCCCGTAGGTCGGAGACGGACATTGTCGAAGGTCAAAGGTACCCGAATCTGGAGCCCTAGATGTTGGAACTCAGGGGCGAGGGTGGATTCCATTGAGGATTGAAGAAAAATAACTGGCCTTGGTCTCATTGTAAAGAGGAAGAATACTGAGAGCCGTCGCCATGACCATTTGGAACCCGCCTTCGATGGAGGGGGCGTGGCAACGGGCGCGGTTGGGTTACCCACGTACGTATTTATGGGAATCCCGAAATAAGGGGAACACGATCTCTGCTTCGACAAGACGTGCCAAGGAAACCGCTTCGCTAAACGCGCTGAGGTGGTACAACGAAAACAATTTAAGTAAAGCCTTGGTAATGGTGTGATGTCACACCATCAAACATGTCAGCAGATTGAACTTGTGTAATGTTATTTTCTCTACGGTGGTGCGTGGAATTTATTTTGCAGAGCCGGACACTATCCTGGTGTTCACAATCTTCTATAAATTATTCGGAGGAGGAACCCGCCTTGCAATGCTGAAGACAATATGTGCACCGGACTCGTCGTCATTGAAGCTTGGTTCAGGGGCTACTGAGGGAGTCCCGGACTAGGGGGTGTCCAGATAGCCGAACTATCATTATCGGCCGGACTCCAAGACTATGAAGATACAAGATTGAAGACTTCGTCCCATGTCCGGATGGGACTTTCCTTGGCGTGGAAGACAAGCTTGGCGATACGGATATGTAGATCTCCTACCATTGTAACCGACTCTATGTAACCCTAGCCCTCTCCGGTGTCTATATAAACCGGATGGCTTTAGTCCGTAGGACGAACAACAATCATACCATAGGCTAGCTTCTAGGGTTTAGCCTCCTTGATCTCGTGGTAGATCTACTCTTGTAACACACATCATCAATATTAATCAAGCAGGACGTAGGGTTTTACCTCCATCAAGAGGGCCCGAACCTGGGTAAAACATCGTGTCCCTTGTCTCCTGTTACCATCCGCCTAGACGCATAGTTCGGGACCCCCTACCCGAGATCCGCCGGTTTTGACACCGACAAACACAAGCTCTTGTTCTACCGTAAGGGAGAAGCGATTATGGAGGTTAGCCTGAATACCGTAACGCAAGATGTTAGCCACTTTAACTAGCTCTAAGGTGGAGTGTGAGAAAATGTGAGGGAAGGCGATGGCGAGGGGTTGAAAGACCAGCCAAGTGTCTAGCCAGAAATAAGTATGTGAACCACTATTTGTGAGCACGAAGGATATGTTTCGTAGAGTAGGTGTTTGCTGTGAAATAGTGCGACACAGAAAGGATGTTTGCAGAGAGGAGGAGACTAGAGCATTAGGGTGTTGTAGATCAAGCCATTCTAGCCATGGTGTTTGTGCAGTGGAGAGTGCTTTGGCTGCAAATTTCATGAGGCAGTTATTTTGAACATGTAAGTTTTTGATCCCTAAACCACCAATTTTTTGGGGTAAACATACATTTTTCCAAGCAACAAGACATTGAGCACCCAAACAAGCATCCTCTATTGCCCAAAAAAACTCCTTCTCAGGGAGTCCAAGGTTTTGATAGTTTTCTTTGGGATGCAAAAAATAGACATAAAGTAGGTGAGGATTGAATCGAGCACCGCAGAAATGAGAATGAGTCGATCACCTTTGTCCAGGAGTTTGGCACGCCAGCCGGAGAGAAGTTTCCTAGTGCGTTCGATCAGGGGGATGAAAATGGTGGTGAGAGGTCTGGTCGGGGCGAGGGGAAGGCCGAGGTAGGTTTGGGGAAAGGAAGCACATGAGCAGCCCATGGAGAGGGCAATGGAGGCAGCCGTGGCATCGTCTGTGCGGAGGGTGGCTAAGGTGGTTTTGGAGAAGTTGATGGCGAGGCCCGTTGTAACGCCCCAGATTCGTTGCGCCAGGTGTCTTCCAGTTATTCGCCGTTGTTGCCATGTCATTTGCTTGCGTGTTGCATTTTGCCATGTCATCATCTGCATTTCATCTGCATGTTTTTCAAAACTTGTATCCGTTCGGGTTCCCCCGGTCCTCTCCGTTGTCCGTTCAGAGTCCAGACCTCTCGCGCGCGCCCGTCGCCCCTCTCAGACCTTGTTTTCGTGAGCGGGTTTAAAATGTTCTCGGAATAGTGTAGACAGAGCGCCTGTCAAGTTTCGTCGCATTCAGAGCTCGTTTGATAGCCCAACCGTTAAGCATGTAGCGGTACCATTACCGGTACATTCGTCGAATGTTTTCGGTCTCCGGAAACCGTGCGGGCCGCACTTCTTCCCCTCTCTTCTCAGCCCGAGGCCCTCTACACAGCCCACTAATCTCTCCTGCAGCCCACCTAGTCCCCCCTCTGTCCGGAGACACACGATCGCGATCGGAGGCTCCGGAAAGCCCCAAAAGCCCCCCAAACCCTAGTTGTTACTACTATATATAAACCCCTAGCCTCCATTTTCGAAATCCCTAGCCCTGCCTTGTTTTCTGCGCCAGCCACCTTCCAGCCGCCGCCTCCTCCTCGGATCTGCCACCGACCACCTCTCCCCGCCACTTGTCGCGTCGCCATTGGCCCGCGCCGCTGCAGCCACCGCTCTTGGCCTCTCCCGCGCCGCCACCTGTCCTCCCCACGTCGTCCTCGCGCCTCCACCGTGCCAGGCCCGCCCGAAGCCCAGCGGCGGCCTGCCCCGGGCCGATCTAGGCCCGAGGCGCCCGCACCTCGCCGCCCCTGCTCCCCGAGCTCCAGATCAGGAGAGGAGCTCCCGATCCGAGCTCCGCCGCCTGCTTTCCCGCGTCGGAGTGCGCCGCCTCGCCGGTCTTGCCGTCGTCGCCGGCGACCCCAGGCCAGGTTCGCCCTGACCTCTCTCTTTCCTCCCTCCTGGTTCTCTCTCCCTCTAATCTCTCTCCCTCTCTCATGTCTCTCTCTCTGCCCCGTAGGTCGCCATGGATGTGGAGCTGCGCCTCCCGGAGCTCCGCCCACCATCGTTGTTGCCCGGATCCGGCACCGGTCGACCAGATCCGCCTGTTCCCGCAACCCCGGCCTCCTCCTAGCCTCCCCACCGGCCGGCGCAGCCGCCGCCCTGCGCCATGGCCGCACCTGCATGCAAGCTCTCGTGTGTGTGCAAGCACACGCACTGCCACTGCGTGTGGGCTGCACGTGGACCGCGCCCCCCGCTGGCCCATCTCCCCGACCCAGCGCGCTAGCCTCCTACCTTCCTGGGCCAGGCCCATGGTGAGCCCGCCAAACCCACACCCCAGGCACAGCTTATCTATCACCCGCTCACCCTGTTTTTTAAAAAAATGTTTCCCTGGATTTTTTATCATTTTGTTGACCTGTTCATTGCATCATAACTCCATGCATACTACTCCATTTCGTGCGGATGATATATCAAAATGTTCATTGAGAGATGCTCTTCATTCCATTCCATTGTATCATGATTGTTTGAAATCATCTTGATTCCTGAATCATCGTTGCAAGAGTGCTATATGATGTTGTCTGCTGTATGTTAACAGAACATGCTCATTTTTCATTTTTGCCATATTTGATGTGTGCATCCTATGAGCATGAGCTCTACATGTGTTTTATAATACATCATGCCATCTTTGCAAAGGTACAATCCATGTATTTTTGTGAGTTGTGTAGTGAGTGCATCAAGCTTGTTAAGTAGGGTACTTGTTGTTACTGTTTTGCTAGGCTGAATCTGTTATTTTGTGATGCTATGTAAACCTGCTGCTACAAGTCATTATATGCATAATCTGGAGATGTTCAGTGAGGATGTTTTGTTATACATGTCATGATCTATCCATCCATGCCCCTGGTTGCATTTATAGCTTGCTGTAGATTGTTGTTATCTTGCTCTCAAGTTGCTAAATAATGTTGCTGTCAGCCTATTAACATTAAGTTCTGTTTTTGCCATGAGCTTTGTTAGTGATCCATGCACCCTATGAACTTGCTCTTGCCATGCTTAGCTTCATAAACATGTCTTATTACTGTTAGTCACCTTGTAATGCCATGTATTGCTCTGTGGTGAGTGGTACAAGCTCACCAACATGCCTACTTATTGTTGTTCCTGCCATGTTTGAATCTGTCATATCATTTGCCATGTTTACATGGGTGCCATCATATCTTCTGATCCTTTTTGGCTCATTGTAAGTGAAGGACTTTTTTATGCATTTAGTAGTATCATGCCATGCCTTAAGTTTCTATGATAAGTTCCTGTAGAATGTTGTTTGATAGCTCTAAACATTGCAACCTGATGTTATTTCTGCTAAGCCTGAAACTGTTATTATTTGCAATCTTGCCATGTGTTTTGGAGCATGTTCTAGTGATTTATGGAGATAGCTCAATGTTCATGTTTTGTTATGCTTTACCTGTACATCATGTCCATGTCTTTTTTTTCATGTTGAGATGCTGCAGCATATTGTTTTGATGCTTGCTAGATGCCTAGTTGCTGTTTTGAGCAGATTATTGTTATATCATGTTTGGAGTGTATGTGTTGAACCGTTGCTCCGTTTTGAGTGTGCTCTATATGAAACTTGCTTGATTTTGCATGTAGTTTAATATTATCATGTTGCATCCTTGTTTTGAGGTGTTTGCTTGATGTTTGTATGCGTTTTGCGTCAATGCCATGTTTAACTTGTTTTGCTCATATCTTCTAGGCCGTAGCTCCGAATTAAATGAACTTTATATGTAACTTGACTAGAATCTCGTGTAGATCATCTTGGTGCATCTTAACTTGCTGTTTAACAACTTGAACATAAGGTTTATTCAGATCTGGACCAATTTCGAAACTTGCATATGAGGACTTACCGGATTAGTTCTATGTTGTTTCTGGCCTCATTTAAACTTGCCTTGATGTGTTGCTCTTGTTTGCATCATCTCCTTCCATGAGTAGCTTCATGTAGCCTTGTCTTGCATCATACTCGGTTGAGCATCATGTCATGTATATGTGTGGTGTGTTTACCATGTTGAGTGCTTCTTCTTGATGGTCCCCATTTCGTTGCAATCGTGAGGATGCGTTCGTCTACGATTGGTTCATCTTCATGGCTTCATCTTCTTCATGGACTCGTTATTCTTCCTTGCGGGATTTCAGGCAAGATGACCGCTACCCTGGATCTCACTACTATCATTGCTATGATAGTTGCTTCGTTCTATCGCTATGCCGCGCTACCTATCTCTTTTTAATCAAGCCTCCCAAATTGCCTTGTCAGCCTCTAACCTTTTCACCCTTCCTAGCAAACCGTTTTTTGGCTATGTTACGACTTTTGCTCAGACCTCTTATAGCGTTGTTAGTTGAAGGTGAAGTTGAAGATTTCCCCATGATGGACAGGATTATGTTGGGATATCACTATATCTCTTATTTAATTAATGCATCTATATACTTGGTAAAGGGTGGAAGACTCGGCCTTATGCCTGGTGTTTTGTTCCACTCTTGCCTCCCTAGTTTCCGTCATACCGGTGTTATGTTCCCAGATTTTGCGTTCCTTACGCGGTTGGGTGATTTATGGCCCCCCCTTGACAGTTCGCTTTGAATAAAACTCCTCCAGCAAGGCCCAACCTTGGTTTTACCATTCGCCTCACCTAGCCCTTTTTCCCTTGGGTTTCCGAAGCCCGAGGGTCATCTTTATTTTAGCCCCCCCGGGCCAGTGCTCCTTCGAGTGTTGGTCCGAACCGAGCTGCCTGCGGGGCCACCTCGGGGAAACTTGAAGTCTGGTTTTACTCGTAGCTAGTCTCATCCGGTGTTGCCCTGAGAACGAGATATGTGAATCTCCTATCGGGATTTGTCGGCACATCGGGCGGCTTTGCTGGTCTTGTTTTACCATTGTCGAAATGTCTTGTAAACCGGGATTCCGAGTCTGATCGGGTCTTCCTGGGAGAAGGAATATCCTTCGTTGATTGCGAGAGCTTATCATGGGCTAAGTTGGGACACCCCTACAGGGTATAAACTTCCAAAAGCCATGCCCACGGTTATGCGGCAGATGGGAATTTGTTAGTGTCCAGTTGTAGATAACTTGACACCAGATCCGAATTAAAACGCATCAACCGCGTGTGTAGCCGTGATGGTCTCTTTTCGGCGGAGTCTGGGAAGTGAACACGATTTTTGGGTTATGTTTGACGTAAGTCGGAGTTCAGGATCACCTCTTGATCATTGCTAGCTTCACGACCGTTCCTTTGCTTCTCTTCTCGCTCTTACTTGCGTATGTTAGCCACCATATCATGCTTAGTCGCTGCTGCAACCTCACCACTTTACCCCTTCATTACCCTTTAAGCTTTGCTAGTCTTGATACCCATGGTAATGGGATTGCTGAGTCCTCGTGGCTCACAGATTACTACAACAACAGTTGCAGGTACAGGTTTTGCGATGTTCATGACGCGAGAGCGATGTTTGCTTGTTTTGGAGTTCTTCTTATGCTTCTTCTTCGATCAGGGGATAGGTTCCAGGTCGGCAACCTGGGCTAGCAGGGTGGATGTCGTTTGAGCTTCTGTTTGTGTTTCATCGATAGTCGGATGTTGATCTTATGTACGATGATGTTGTATTCGTGTGGCATTGTATGCCTTTTGTATGTATCCCCATCTATTATGTAATGTTGATGTAATGATATCTACCTTGCAAAAGCATTTCAATATGTGGTTCTATCCTTGGTGGGACCTTCTAGTCTCTTTAGGATAGTATCACATATTGGGCATGACAAGTTGGTATCAGAGCCTCGACCGACCTTAGGAGCCCCCTTGATTGATCGTGTAGTTTGGCCATTGTCGAGTCTAGAAGAAAACTATTTTCGGAGTCTAGTTATATCGGAGAGTAGGAATTCTTTTACTCCTCAGCCCCTTCGTCGCTCTGGTCAGGAATCTTGACGTAGGTGTTTTGAATTACTCCTCTTCCCTTTCAAATTTTCTTTAGGATCACGCAGTTGGTTTTCCGATCGTTAGTTCTCAGCTCTTTTCATCCGGTGCATTTCTCGTCAAGCTGACTCGAGCCTCTTCATCTTTTAGTTCATTCCTTAGTTGTTTTCTTTTTCCCACCTGCCCACCCCTTTTTCATCTTGGAGTCGGAGTCCGTAATCGAGTATCCATCCTACTCGTGCGAAGTCTTTGCTTTCTTTCCTCAATTATTCCAACCGGTGCTTTCTCTTCAAGTTATTTATTGATTTTCCCCTTCCAAGTTGCCTTTGTTTTCCCGCCCTCCCACCCTTTCTCTTCCCGGAGTCCGAGTCTCTTTTGAGCATCAATTTCATTCGTGTGGAGCCTCTTCAGTCTTCCCTCAATTGTTTCAACTGGTGAATTCTCGTCTCGTTCATCATTCTTCATCTCTTTTCCCTTCCGGTGGACTCAATTCAAGTTTTTCGGGTTGATCATATTCTTTTCCTCGGCTCAAGTGTTTTCCCTGCTCATTCGTATCTCGCCAGTTTATCCTTCCAGAGGGTGCAAGACATCTCAGGAGATTCGCCTATGTTCAAATTAATTCGAGGTTGTCACCTTATTCAAATATTTCAATTGTTCCGGTGCATCATCTATTTCTTCAACAATCCTTTCCAACGGTGTTATCTCTTTAGTGGGCCCTAACCCACAGGTCTTTTCCCAGGATCTTACCTGACTCTTCTAATTCCCCCGAAGTTATTCTCAATTCTTTTCAAGTGTGACGTAAAAATGGATCCCATCAGTCAGATGCCTTTCCAAGATCAATTTCAAATCAGTTCATTGTTGGCTCAACCTTTTCGGTTTTCATTCTCCCGGAGTATCTCAGTTATTTTGGTGGTGTTTCTCGTCGTCATTTGAAGATCGAAGAAGAGTTTTTCCTATCAATCTTGCCCGTTCTCCCGAAGATTCGTGGTTCTAGCTTCATATTATCCTCTCAAATTATTCCATTTGTCAGATATTCTTTTCTTAACCATCCGGAGTATGTCAGAAGTTGTTTTCCCGTTTCTTTTCACCAGAGGCCATCATTCCAGTTATCATTCTCTATTTATCCCGGTGCTTCGTTCAAGTGTTCTTTAATCAGCTCATGATCTCTTTGTTCTTTTGCATCTAAATCCCCTCTAGCATATTTGTTCTTCTAATTCTTTCCGGTGATTCATTCTCTTTCATCAGTCATTTTCGAATTTTTTACGGTGGTTCGTTCAAGATTCTTTTTCCTTGATTATCATTTTAATTCATTCGTTCTTTTCAATCCTACCAGTGGTTCATGAAGACTTTCTCAAGTTTTGTGCTATATTACCCTTAATCCTTTTCAAGAAGAATAAGTAGTATGCAAAATCCATTGCTTGTCATCAATTTAATTTGATGAAGGATAAGCATACAATAAATCTTATTCTTATTTCATCCAACTGATTAATCTCTTCCTTCGGAGTTTATTCCTGTTGAATAAATTCTAGTTCCAAGTGTTCTCCATCTTTTCTTTTCCGGAGTTCAATTTTCCTCGGCCATCTCGTCGGAACCTCCATCTAAGTCACCGCAAGGCTTTAATGTTATTCTTTCATCCTTCATTCTATCTCACCATCCTTTTGTCACCGGAGTTCGTCATGGTGGTTCTTCATGATTTAATTCATTCTTCAAGAGTTCATCAAGATTCTTGTTGGTGGAGTTCAAGAATCTTTCTTCTTGCGTCTTGAGGTGCAAATAATTCTTTATTTTATTTTGAAAGGGAGTTTTGCATTTCTTCGTTCTTCTTAGCTATCCAATCATTTCTGTTTGTGTCCGGTTATCACCTTATGATCTTGAGATGTTACCACAAGACCACCACAAGCTTATTCTTTTTGTTGTTGATTTTCTCAACAACTCCGTCTAAACCTAACTTCTAAAGATGCTTTCAATTTCATTCGTGGCACAAGTTGTCATTTTCTTCTCCGTTCTCTTCATGCAACTCTTTCAATTCTTTCCGGAGGTTTGGTGTCATGTCTTCATCAAGTATCGTTCCACCCTCTCAAGTTCATGTTCTATTCCTTCCATTTTCAGTCGAAGTGATGCCTACATTCTTCCATCCTTATGCCTTTCCTATCTTGTTTTAACCGGAGTGGTTTCATAGTCTATCTTATTCCATGAGCTTTGATCCTCGTCATTCTCGTTGTTCCTCTCTTCCTCTCGAGTGCTCTCGATTCTTTGCTTCTTCTCTTGAGTTCTTGTTTCACCTCATCCGTTTTCCCCTTCCATCTCGGTCCTAAGATCTCAGGACGAGATCTCTTGTTAGTGGAGGAGTGTTGTAACGCCCCAGATTCGTTGCGCCAGGTGTCTTCCAGTTATTCGCCGTCGTTGCCATGTCATGTGCTTGCGTGTTGCATTTTGCCATGTCATCATATGAATTAAATCTGCATGTTTTTCAAAACTTGCATCCGTTCGGGTTCCCCTGGTCCTCTCCATTGTCCATTCGGAGTCCAGACCTCTCGCGCGCGCCCGTCGCCCCTCTCAGACCATGTTTTCGTGAGTGGGTTTAAAATGTTCTCGGAATGGGTTGTAACTTGGCGTGCGGTCTTATTATAGTGTAGACAGAGCGCCTGTCAAGTTTCGTCGCATTAAGAGCTCGTTTGATAGCCCAACCGTTAAGCATGTAGCGGTACCGTTGCCGGTACATTCGTCAGATGTTTTCGGACTCCGGAAACCGTGCGGGCCACACTTCTTCCCCTCTCTTCTCAGCCGAGGCCCTCTGCACAACCCACTAATCCCTCCTGCAGCCCACCGAGTGTCAGGACCCCAATCCTAAGTCACACCGATCTAGCATGTAACACATCATATCACTTTGCGGCCTCACGCACGGTATTCCCACGGGTGCCACCTTACCTGGCCCGGGACCATTTGTGCCTTTTGGCTCACGTATATGATAGTGCCGCTAGCATCCATATGACAAAGAACCTGGGCTAACATGGCTAGTCGTGAACCCAAAGTGGCACTAACTTACAGGGACAGGCATACATGACCCAACAACGAACGTGTCGGTCATCAGCGAGTGAATCCAGGCTGTAGCACTGGGCTAGCAGGACTCCGGTGAACCAGGCTGTAGCGGGCAAACATGACTCCAGAATTCATCGCGTGACATTTTCCTGAGGGGACAGACACAGGAACGAAGAAGGACACATGCCGGCCAGCCTAAGTGTTCCGGAGCAGTAGCAAGCTACCATGGCTCAATGGAAACACAAGGAGACATTTCCCGGTAAGAGAGGCTACTAAGGATAAACAACTAGATAGTCAGATCCCACACATACGAAGCATTTCAATAACATACACACAATATGCTCGATATGTGCAAATACAACATGGCATCACAACATGACTCTATAACTCAAGTATTTTATTCAATAGGCTCCGAGGAGCGAGATATTACAAGCATGAATCTCATGACCCAACATTCAGAGCAAACAAGTCAAGCACAAGCGGAAGCTTAACATGTCTGAGTACAGACATCTACAAAAGAAAAAGGCTGAGAAGCCTGACTATCTACCAGATCCTGCCGAGGGCACAAGATCGTAGCTGAGGTAACAAGCTAAACGTCGAAGTCCACACGGAACTACTAGCGAGACTGAAGTCTCTCTGCAAAAACATAAATTAAGCAACATGAGTACAAATGTACCCAACAAGACTTAAATCAGATCTAACTACATATGCATCATTATCAACAAAGGGGATGGTGGGGTTTAACTGCAGCAAGCCAGCTTTGACTCGGTGGCTATCCTGAACTACGACTGCAAGTAACTCTTTTGAGGTGGCGCACACGAGTCCACATATTCACCATATCAATACACCACTATGGATCCGCTCCCGTCTCCCTACGAGAACGCCATCCATAGCACTCATGCTTATCTTGCGTATTTTAGAGTATCCACTTTCACTTGTCTATGAACTGTACAGGCAACCCAGAAGTCCTTTACCGCGGACACGGCTATTCGAATAGATAATGTTAACCCTGCAGGGGTGTACTTATTCACACACGCTCTCGCCACTTACCGCCATGTACACGTCATGTATCTCGGCAACCTTCAAGCGGAAGGCTGGCGAGGGTGTCGGACACGACCTGACTAACCACACAAGTCTCTCGTCCAGGTTTATCGCCTATTTGGGTTCCATCTGCAAGGAGATCCGGCCGGGGTGTCGCTCACGGCCCCAAACAATGTGTGCAGGGTTCCCAAGCCCACCATCCGGGTGCCACTTGGTACACCAGGCCACTGTGCCTAGTCTGTCCCAAGCCCACCTGTACCGGGTGCCACTTGGTAGACTACTAACACTACCTACAAACACCAGAAACTAGTTGCAACTCCTGGACAGAGATCATGTTGATTAATAAGTCGAGAGGGGTCGAGTTACCGGAACCCAATGTGTGGTAGTAACTGGTCATGGATCACAAACACAGAACACATTTCCTGAGGACGGCTGCAATGAGACAACCCACCATCTACTCCTACATGGCCTCTCACCGCTACCTTTACCAAATCGTGTTCACACACTTAGCATCACACACAGTAGGACATGTTCACACACCTCTGATTCATCCCCGATGAATCAGACCTGACTCAACTCTAAGCAGTAGCAGGCATGACAAACAAGCATGAATGAGTAGGCACAATAGGGCTCAAACAACTCCTACTCATGCTAGTGGGTTTCATCTATTTACTGTGGCAATGACAGGTCATGCAGAGGATAAAGGGGTTCAGCTACCGTAGCAAGTAACAGATGAATCGTTGTTGTCCTAATGCAGTAAAAGAGAGCAGGAGCGAGAGAGCGGGATTGTATCGGAATCAACAAGGGGGTTTTTCTTGCCTGGCACTTCTGAAGATATTATAGTTCTTCATCGGTGTCATCGAACTCGTCGTCAGAACCACGTCTATCGAGAGGGGACAAACACCGGCAACTGAGAAAGAACACAATCAATGCAATGCCACAATATGATGCATGATCATGACATGGCAATATGTTGTGATTTGAGCTAATGCACCTAGCTATGATTTAAATGAAGTTGGTTTGAATACATGATTCAAATTCCAACTCCATATATGAATATTTAAATGCCCTTTATATGATTTGTCCTAAACAGTACTCATAAGTTGTTCTAACATGCATGAAACCAGTACAGATGGATAGATTGTATTTTTCTGATCATTTTTCATATATAAATTATTTCATTCTGAGTAACGGTTAAATTTTTATGAATTTTAGAAGTTTTGGATATTTTCTGAAATTAAATAAATCAAATAGATTTATTTAAAATCCAGAAAAGCATTACTGCGTCAGCCTGATGTCAGGATGACGTCATCAGGTCAACAGTGTCGGCCCAGGTCAAACCTGACGCTGGGACCCACTGGTCAGTGACTGTGCTGATTAACAGAGACTGTTAGTGCTAATTTAATCCTAACTAAAAGTGCCAGCAGGGCTGGGCCCACATGTCAGTAGCTCAGGTTTAGTTTAGCGAGGGAATTAGCACCTAACAGTGGTGGTTAGCACTAACTAGCATCTAACTAATCCAGCTAGTGCCGGCCCCACATGTCAGTGACCCAGGTGGGGCCTGACCGGGGTCAAAGTGGGTCAAACCTAGGCCGGCGGGGTCAAACCCACCGGCGACTTGATGTCGACGAGACCCGAGACGGCGGCGTGGCTCGGAAAACACCCACAGAGCACGGACGGGGCCGTTCTTGGGCTCGTTGGAGAGCTCTTGCTGGCGCGCGTCGAGTGGTGGTGGCGGCAGAACCTATGGTGGCCGGAGCCGACGACGACGAGCTCCAAGGCGGCGGCCGGAGTTCGGGTGGTCGCGGGATCGGTGCTGCAGCTCGCAAGCGAGCCAACTGATGCACTGGGGCTGCTCTACGGGGTGCTACGGGCGTGTTGGAGTCGTCGGGGTGACCAAATGGTCACCGGAGCTGCGTTGACGGCGAGCTCGGCCGGCAGCGTGCTGCGGGCAGCAAGGGGGCGACGGCTACGGCGAGCAAGAGGTAGCGGGGTTAGGGGGGTTAGATGCAGGTGCTCACAGCGAGTCCAACGAGCGCGAGGGTGAGGTTGGGGACGTCCGGTAGCTCCCGAATCGGCGGCGATGAGCTTCGGTGGCCGGCGACGGAAACGACGATGGTGACGATGAAGCAGCGCGTCCGAGGCCGGGAGAATCGTCGAGGAGGAAGAGGCAGATGAGGCGGAGCTCGTGGGCTAGCTGGCTTGGCATGGGGATGCTGGTGGCCACGTCAAAGGCGAACGACAGTGATGGTGGTCCTCGGGCGTCGCGCGAGAGAGCGAGGGAGAGAGGCAGGGGGCGAATGAGGTGTCCACGGGGTCGGGGCGACGACGTGGAGATCATCCAGGTGTCCAGGGGCGTGGGCGGCAAGCAAGTGGCATCGTGGCGAGCTCGTGCTCTCCGGCGTCACCTCTGTGCCTGCCTGGTGAGGAAGAAGCAGCTGGTTGGCATGGGCCAGCACAGTGCTGGGCCTGCCAGGTGGGCCGGCTAGGTAAGTGGCCCAGGTAGGTGTTCTCTCTCTCTCTTTTCTAAATTGTTTCTGTTTTCTATTATTCTGTAGGTTTGTTGCATTTCTAAAAATACCTAGGCAACTCCAAAATTCACCAAACTGCACCTGGTCCTTAGTTGGAATATTTCCAGCATGGAACATTTTAGTTTGGGATTATTTGAGCATTTGAAATATTTTATATAATTTAAATGCCCAAATTCAAATAGTTAGAGATTTAATCCAGTGACCTTAGAGTGACCTAGAAATCTGTGCATCACTTCTGACAGTGGTTTAGGACCAAGGCAAAGGTGATGAACATTTTAGAAGGGCATTTCAGGTTCATTGAAAAAGATTTTGGTAAACCCTAGTTGTTTTCAGGGGGGCTGGGGGTTCTGTCATCCCCATTTCAGGTTTAACTGAAATTTAAACATGATGCACACATGAGGGGCTAGGTTAGGGCAAACCAGATCTACGGATGTGACAACTCACCCCTACTAAACAAGAATCTCGTCCCAAGATTCAAGCGTAGGGTAAGATGAAGGGGGATCGCAAACTAACATAATCTTCACGATCCAGGTGGCACTTCAAAGAATGTTGATTCGATCACCATCATTGTCTTGAAGTCTTGCTCTAAGAACTCCTGCCAACATGACATGGAGAGAAGAGGGAGACTCTAGAAGGGTCGATCTTCTCGAAGATCGAACAACTCAGGATTAACTCATGGAATGAGACATCGCAACCTCTCTCGAGCTGAGACACGAAACATTCATCCAAATGAATGGAGTGGAACAGATGTCGAAGGTTCACTAGGTAGACAAGAATTCCACACTTAAGAGGGTGGTGAACAGTTGTCAACGTAGCGAGGAGTTGAGTTGTCATGATACCACAACGAGACACCTTAGGGATGGTGACTCGTAGATATATCCCCTTAGGTGGCAAAAAGAATTACCTTTTATTCAAAAATCATCGAAACTCTTTATACCAGCCTAAGGCAATTCACCAACAATCGATTTGCGGGGTGTAAAGGAATGGCATACCCAGACTAGAATGGATGATGTGGATTACCTTGTTGAAGACAACACAAGGTATAATTTGCTTATCACCGAAAATGGAAGGGACCCATGGTAGAATGGCACATTGGCGGTGCAAGCTGGGAACAAAATGCAAATGCTGGGAATGATTCTGGTAACTGGGGAGGAACCCCATCAGTAGAGAGTGAATCCACTGTTTGAAAGGGTTATAGCATAACCGAGGAAACTGAGAGCACTATGTAATTAATGCCGACGATAAAACCTAGTACTTACGCGTGCTCTCAAAAACTTGAGCATTTCCATATTCATCAAGGTTTACCAATATTCGTGTCAAGAATCCTAGCAACACAACGTACTACCATGATGAATACCGGTGGAAGAGATGCAGATGCAAAGGAAGATAACACCGTCTCAGATTTCACCTTAGCGAAGCCAAGGAAACAAAATCTGGATGATCGACCGAGAGACATTTAGCACTCCGCTTCTAATGTTCTCCTTGATGTGCTAGCGTAACCCATTTACATGGTTTGGTATCTAGAACATCAAGTAAAAGGTCGGACTTCGGGAGCATAAGAATCCGTAAGGATTAACTACAGAGGTAAATCCTACGAAATCCTCATGGGGAGGTGGCCAACTTCCTCAATCAAAATACTACAACAAGAGGTCTTCCGGCTGGGTGTGTTGGCCACGACATCCAGTTTACCGGGTTACAGAGAGACCAATATTATAATTCTTGGGACACGTTCCAACCATCATATCTGCCTGAGATTCAGATCTGGCTGGTGTCAAGATATTCCAGACTCCTCAAGTCTAGAAAGAAAAATGAAAGTTTGCAACACAAATCGACGAGATGACGTTGCGAGATTCTCGGGAAATGAACTACGATAGCAAGCTCCAAAGCATGAGCTGGTTCTGCTACGCACGTGTGAACACGCTGTTCCAGACAAACATGATCACATGTTAGTCTTACAATAAAACACTACCGAGTTCTGGAGGGAACCATCATTGAGGATATTGAAGTTCTTTCATAAGTCCGGATTAGCTCTTATGAAGGAACTCCTTCTCCTTGAACAAATCAATCAGTGGCTTGGGGTGCTACGGATTACATATGGAGTGGAGGTAATTAATCTACCAAACCATAGTATACTTTGCACATGCATGACTGACTTGGGATGATTCCAAAGGAAACAAAACAAACCTTTCTCAAACCCACGGCGGCAACTTGCACCAAATGCACATGAATTAGAGGAAGTCACTTCTTCCATCCAAGCATAGGCTTCATGAACAGAGCACGAAGGCATTGCTTACAAAGTTTCCAACACTAGGTTGATGTTCAACATGAATCATGGGGGAGACAAAATGCTGCTGATGGGCTCAACAGCAACTCATCGGAATTTCCATATCACTGGACTTCCACCATCATGTGAACACGGTGATAGCATTGGTCAGACCCAAAAGATATAATGGTGTATGCTCGAGGAAACAACCACAAGTAAGACAACATTACGCACATAGTTGGTTTTGATTTGATTTGAGGATATCCCACACTCAAATCAAAGTTTTGGCAAGACAATAGGTCCAACAACTGATCACGAGGATCAATCGATGAAGACATCATCTTTCTTCAACACACATACAAGATATCCCTTAAAATGAACTAAATCGGACAAGCTTCCATCTTCCAACTCTCCAAGTTGTTGTTCAGCTTAACCAACTAGCTCAGGGGTACCCAACATAGATTCTTGGAGAAGGGGTGGTTACAAGGAACCAATCTTGATCACGAACTGAACATAGCGGTCAGGTGACAACCTGGTGATACCTCTGAGAAGATATTCGGAGAATCACGAAACACCGATATGTTACTAAGCTCTAGAACGATCTTGCTTTTCAGGGTAGGACGATATGATCAAATGAGCGAGGATTTGACAAAATCCTAACTCATCAATCGAGGAGTGCACCAGGGATATGGACTAGGTAGCACGATCAACCTTAGGATGGTGATTCAATAACCAACATGATAAGGATGTAATTATTGCCCTTTAACTACCAAGCAACGGAGTTGCTAGGAGTATAGATTTCACACATCAAGATTCACTTGTCGGCATTCCGGTTGCAACAACACGGAACCGAGGAATGAACAATGATGGCAAGAAGTATTACTGCGTCAAGAATTCATAAGAGGTGGTGCAATTCTCATGACACTCTTGACATAAAGATGGTAACACTCCAAGGTAGAACAGACCAGAAGCTAGATTGCATTTGATCTGCGGGATACAACTGCTTTGACCCAATCCTGGATATGGATGAGGTACTGGAGTTTGTTTCTCCTAGTCATTCCAGAATAGAATGGCTTGACGGACCACAAGAGTAGTGGCATCGATGAACACGGATGCATAACTACTCCTGACTATCAATTGATAGACGAGGTCAGAAGACAACTAAAGCGGGACAACTGAAAGGAACATATGGTTTCTGAGTTGTGGATGCATAGGTTAGTATGTCGAATCAAGTTCAACAGGTTTCTTCCGGATAACCCATGCAGAAAAGTAGAACTGGCAGAGTCGCAATATAGAATGGAGAACCCATCAAGAGCACTCCTGTTGTGATCTTTTGATCCAACAAACTCCTGCCATAAGTGGTTCATAGTATTTGGAAGAGGGAAATACCACGGACCTCGAGGACTAATGCAAAGGTTACTAATTTCCTAAAGGAACTAGCAAACACTCTCAACATGAGGTAAATGGGGTGAATCTCGGGTTCAGAACCCAGAAGTAGAATGCCTACTAACTAAATGGCTTCACGAGATGCTTTCGATAATGACGGCCAGAATCATCACACTGGAAACACAGATCCTGGCTAGACCACTAGATGATCCGCTAAAACACCTAGGGTCATAATATTAACTCCAACATATGTGTCGAGGCAATAAAGTACCTCAACTCACTAATTTGTGTGATTAATCTGACCAAAGGGACATCGGGAACGGGAAGAAGGGATTTGCAAATGCATCAGACTGTTTAGAAACCTGGGATGACTCAGACAGCATAACGGCTGTAAATGCTCAAAAGGATTTGAGACATGCTACAAAAATGGTGGCGTAACCACTCAGAAGCACAATATCAAGGTTTTGAGATCAATAGTTAACACACGGAAGTAGTAGAAACTAAACTGAGGCTTAAAACCAACAATCTTAAAGGTCTAAGGATTAGTAACACGTCATCCTGATAGATAGATGAGAAGGCCTAGTTCTTAATCCCCATAGAAGAGAAGAGGTTGACTCAGATCAGAAGGCCATGAGGTATAAGGAGTAAAAAGAGCCTTATGTTCCATCCCACAATCAATTCCCTTATATAACTAAAGAATTTCTAGACTCAACTTCGACTAGTTTGGCTTGGTAATCCTACAGGCAGTCTGGCTCTGATACCAAAGCTGTCAGGACCCCGATCCAAAGTCACACCGATCTAGCATGTAACACATCATATCACTTTGCGGCCTCACGCACGGTATTCCCACGGGTGCCACCTTACCTGGCCCGGGACCGTTTGCGCCTTTTGGCTCACGTATATGATAGTGCCGCTAGCATCCATATGACAAAGAACCCGGGCTGACATGGCTAGTCGTGAACCCAAAGTGGCACTAACTTACAGGGACAAGCATACATGACCCAACAACGAACGTGTCGGTCATCAGCGAGTGAATCCAGGCTGTAGCACTGGGCTAGCAGGACTCCGGTGAACCGGGCTGTAGCGGGCTAACAGGACTCCGGAATTCATCGCGTGACATTTCCCCGAGGGGACAGACACAGGAACAAAGAAGGACACATGCCGGCCAGCCTAAGTGTTCCGGAGCAGTAGCAAGCTACCATGGCTCAGTGGAAACACAAGGAGACATTTCCCGGTAAGAGAGGCTACTAAGGATAAACAACTAGATAGTCAGATCCCACACATACCAAGCATTTCAATAGCATACACACAATATGCTCGATATGTGCAAATACAACATGGCATCACAACTTGACACTATAACTCAAGTATTTTATTCAATAGGCTCCGAGGAGCGAGATATTACAAGCATGAGTCTCATGACCCAACATTCAGAGCAAACAAGTCAAGCACAAGCGGAAGCTTAACATGTCTGAGTACAGACATCTACAAAAGAAAAAGGCTGAGAAGCCTGACTATCTACCAGATCCTGCCGAGGGCACAAGATCGTAGCTGAGGTAACAAGCTAAACGTCGAAGTCCACGCGGAACTACTAGCGATACTGAAGTCTCTCTGCAAAAACATAAATTAAGCAACGTGAGTACAAATGCACCCAGCAAGACTTACATCAGATCTAACTACATATGCATCATTATCAACAAAGGGGATGGTGGGGTTTAACTGCAGCAAGCCAGCTTTGACTCGGTGGCTATCCTGAACTACGACTGCAAGTAACTCTTTTGAGGTGGCGCACACGAGTCCACATATTCACCATATCAATACACCACTATGGATCCGCTCCCGTCTCCCTACGAGAACGCCATCCATAGCACTCACGCTTATCTTGCGTATTTTAGAGTATCCACTTTCACTTGTCTATGCACTGTACAAGCAACCCAGAAGTCCTTTACCGCGGACACGGCTATTCGAATAGATAATGTTAACCCTGCAGGGGTGTACTTCTTCACACACGCTCTCGCCACTTATCGCCGTTTACACGACATGTACTCGACAACCTTCAAGCGGAAGCCCAGTGAGGGTGTCGGTCACGACCTGACTAACCACACAAGTCTCTCGTCCAGGTTTATCACCTATTCGGGTTCCATCCGCAAGGAGATCCGGCCGGGGTGTCGCTCACGGCCCCAAACTATGTGTGCAGGGTTCCCAAGTCCACCATCCGGGTGCCACTTGGTACACCGGGCCACTGTGCCTAGTCTGTCCCAAGCCCACCTATACCGGGTGCCACTTGGTAGACTACTAACACTACCTACAAACACCAGAAACTAGTTGCAACTCCTGGACAGAGATCGAGTTGATTAATAAGTTGAGAGGGGCACTTAAGCATTCCAATGCGTGGTAGTAGCTATTCATGGATCACAAACACATAACTCATTTCCTGAGGACGGCTGCAATGAGACAACCCACCATGTACTCCTACATGGCCTCTCACCGCTACCTTTACCAAATTGTGTTCACACACTTAGCTCTCAACAGTAGGACATGTTCACCACATTCCAATTCATCCCCGATGAATCAGACCTGACAAAACTCTAAGCAATAGCAGGCATGACAAACAAGCATGAATGAGTAGGCACATCAGGGCTCAAACAACTCCTACTCATGCTAGTGGGTTTCATCTATTTACTGTGGCAATGACAGGTCATGCAGAGGAAAGGGGTTCAACTACCGCAGCATGTAACAGTTGGATCGGTGTTGTCCTAATGCAGTAAAAGAGAGCAGGAGCGAGAGAGTAGGATTGTATCGGAATGAACAAGGGGGTTTTGCTTGCCTGGCACTTCTGAAGATAGTATAGATCTTCATCGGTGTCATCGATCACATCGTCGGAACACATCTATCAAGAGGGGACAACACCGGCAAACAAGGAATAACACAATCAATGCAATGCACAATATGATGCATGATCATGATATGGCAATATGCTGTGATTTGGGCTAATGCAACTAGCAGCAAGGTAAATGGAGTTGGTTTGAATCCAAGATTCAAATTCAAACTCCATATGTGAGGGTTTAAATGCCATTATATGATTTGTGCTAAAAATCAACTGTAAGTTGTTCTAACATGCATGAAAATGGTACAAATGGATAGATTGGATTTTTCTGATCATTTTTCATATATAATTCGTTTCATTTGGAGTTACGGTTGATTTTATATGATTTTTACAAATTTTAAACATTTTCTGGAATTTTCAGAATTAAATAAAATCCAGAAAAGAGTTACTGCGTCAGCACGACATCATCCTGACGTCATCAGGTCAACAGGGCGGGTTCAGGTCAAACCTGACCAGTGGGGTCCACTGGTCAGTGACTGGGGCTGATTAGTGTCGCTGACATGTGGACCCAGTCAACGGCCACGAAAGCTGGGTCAATTCTGACGCGTGGGGCCAGTCAACGGCCACGTTAGTGGGGTCAACTCGGGCATGTGGGTCCTGCTGGATTTTAAACTAACCTAAACTGAAACAAAACTGGGATTAATTAGGGCGTGGGGCCCATCTGCCAGTGAGCTAGGGGGTTAGTTAGTGGCGTCATTAGTGTTTACTTAAGGTGCCACGTCATCCTCGCCGAAGGTTAACCGGCGACAACCTCGGCCAGCGGCGGAGGTGCACCATGTGCTCGCTACGGCGCACCGTTTCGCACATGGTTTGCAGCTACGGCGAGCTGGCGGTGCGGCGCATCTAAAGGAGGCAGCGGATGGTGCCGGGGTGCAGTGTAGCGGCGGCGGCGACGTGCAGAGCGGCGGTCGGAGTTCGGACAGGCGCGGGTTCGGTGTTCCGGTGCACGGCAAGACCAGCTGGTGGTCGGGGTCGTCTCCTAGGAGCAACCCGAGCACGATGACGCGCCCAGGCGCAAACTACGGCGTCTGTAGCCACGACGGCGACATGGCCGGCGGGCGGGAGCTCTCGGCTCCGGCGGAAGAGGCGGCTAGAGGGCGGGAACGAGCTCGAGGAGGAGGGGAAAAGGCGGCGTGGCTCACAGTGGATTCGGAGGAGGCGTGAGCGAGCTCGGGGAAGGTCCAGCGCGGGCAGAACGGCAGCGACGATCTCGGGCGGCCGGAGGTGAAGACGACGGCGATGGCGGCTCCATAAGGCGTCCAGAGACACACGGCTTGACGGAGAAGACGAGGACGACAGCGCGGATCTCTTGGGCACGACGGAGGGGCGAGGCCATGGCGGTGGGCGCGACAACGGTGAACAGCGGCGACGGCAGCACTCGGCCACGAGGTGCAGGGCGAGAGGAAGGCAGCAGAGGAGCGGATCGACACGAGGAAGAGAAGGAGAGGGCCAGGGGGGTGCGTGGCGGCTTTAGCCGGTCCAGTGCGTCAGCAGAAGCAGGAGGTGGCCGCGGGTGGCTGTGCGCATCGCACGTAGCTGCTTCTCCTCCTGGCAAAGGAGGAAGATGACAGAGGGGTTGCGGTGGTGGGTTGGGCCTTCTACAGGGTTGGGCTGCACAGGTAAGTTTGGTAGGCCTCTGCTCTTTTTTTATTTTTTCTTCTGTTTTGTTTAGTTTACTTCCTTTTGCCACTCTTTCTAATAAAAAAAATCAAAAATAGTGACAAAATTCCCCTGAATATTTTTATGTTGCTTAATGGACTTTTCCAAAAGCACATAAAATGTTCTAGGGTATTTGGAAATATATTCTATACAAGTTATGGATATAATTCCAAATGCAAATAAAATAATGATTTAAATTCAGTGCCCAAAATATTCCTCAAAAATGCTCATTATTTTTGGTTTGGTGCAAAAACCTTTGCCAAATATAACCAACATTATTTAAGGCCATTTTGGGAACACTGAATGCAATTTCCAGGGTTCTTTGCCCTGCTTTTAATTAAAGTTTTGAGGCTTCAACAATCCTCAATTCAATGTTTCAGAAATTTAAATATGATGCTCACATGAAGGGCTAGCCTAGTGCATACCAGAACTAGGGATGTGACAGCTCACCCCCACTAAATAAGAATCTCGTCCCGAGATTCAAGCGTAGGGTAAGATGACAGAAGGGACACAACTAACACAATCTTCACGATCCAGGTTGCACTTCAAATGAACGTTGATTAGATCACCATCTTTGTCTCGATGTCTTGGTCTGAGAATTCCAACTAACATGACAAGAAGAGGAAAGGAAAACTCTAGAAGAATCGATCTTCTCGAAGACCGAACAACTCAGGATCAATTCATGTGATGAGACATTGACACAACTCTCGAGCTGAGACACGAAGCATACATCTGAAGAAATGGAGTGGAACAGATGACGAGGGTTCACTAGTTAGACAACAATTCCACACCTAAGAGGGAGGTGAACGGTTGTCAATGTAGCGAGGAGTTGAGTTACCATGATACCACAACAAGACACCTTAGGGATGGTGACTCGTAGATATATCCTCTTAGGTGGCAAAAAGAATTACCTTTGATTCAGAGATCATTGAAACTCTTTATACCAGCCTAAGGCAATTCTCAAGCGATCATGTGGAGGGGTTCGGTAGAATGGCATACCCGAATTAGAATGGGTGATGTGGATTACCTTGTTGAAAACAACACAAGGGATGACTTTAGTAACTGAGGAGAAGCTCAACAGTAGAGAGTGAGTCCACTGTTTGAGAAGTTATAGCATAACTGAGGAAGCTGAGAGCAAACCCAGTTAGTGTCGATGATAACACCTAGCGCTTGCGCGTGCTCTCAAGAACTTGAGCATTTCCATATTCATCAAGGTTTTACCAACATCCGTGTCAAGGATCCTGGCAACACAACATACTACCATGATGGATAGTGATGGACGATGCAGATGCATAGGAAGATAACAGCTTCTCAGATTTCACCTTAGCGAGGCCAAGGAAACAAAATCTGGATGATCGACCAAGAGACATTTAGCACTCCGCTTCTAATGTTCTCCTTGATGTGCTAGCGTAATCCATAGATAATTATGGTTTGATATCTAGGACATCAAGTAAAAGATCGGACTTCGGGAACACCAAAAATCATAAGGAATAACTACGGAAGTAAATCCATAAGAAATCCTCATGGGGAGGTGGCCAACTTCCTCAATCAAGATACTACAATAATAGGTCTTCCGGCTGGGTGTGTTGGCCACGACATCCACTTTACCGGTTATCAAGGGACCAATATTATAGTTCTTGGGAAAACGTTCCAACCATCATATCTGCCTGAGATTCAGATCTGGTTGGTGTCAGGATATTCCAGACTCATCGAGTCTAGAAAGAAAAATGAAAGTTTGCAACACAAATCGACGAGAGGACGTTGCGAGATTCTCGGGAAATGAACTATGGTAGTAAGCTCCAAAACATGATCTGGTTCTGCTACACACATGTGAACATGTTGTCCCAGACAAGCATGACCACATGGTAGTCTTACAACAAAACACTACCGAGTTCTGGTTGGGAACCATCATCGAGGATATCGGAGTCTTGTGCATGATCTAGAATTAACACAACCAATTCCTTTTTCTTGAGCAAATCCATCAGTGGCTTGGGGTGCTAGGGGATACATATGGGATGAAGGTTGCAAGTCTCCAAACCACAGTATACTTCGCACATATGCTTGACTAACTTGGGATGATTCCGGAGGAGGCAAAAATAAACTTTCTCGAATCCATGGCGGCAACTTGCATCAAATGCACATGAATTAGAGGAAGTCACTTCTTACATCTGAACATATGCTTCATGAGCTAGCATGAACAAATGCTTTCAAAAGTTTCCAACACTAGCTTAGCGTTCATCAAAATTATGGAGAAGACAAGGATGTTGTCGATGGGCTCAACAACAATTTATCCAGGTTTCCATATAAATGGAATTCCATAATTAAATGAACGTGGTGATAGCATTGGTCAGACAAAAGGATATAATGGTGTATGCCCGAGGAATCAACCACGAGTAAGACAACATTATGAACATCGTTGGTTCTGATTTGATTTGAGGATAACCCATACTCAAATCAAAGTTTTGGCAAGACAATAGATCTAATAATTTACCACAAGGTTCAATCAAGGAAGATATCATCTACCTTCAACACACACACACACACACAAGATATCCCTTAAGATGAACTAAGTCGGACAAGCGTTTATCTTCCAACTCTCCAAGTTGTTGTTTAGCTTAACCAACTAGCTCAGGGGTACTCAACACAGATTCTTGGAGAAAGGGTGGTTACCAAAACCAACTAGATCACGAACTCAGCATAGCAGTCAGGTGACAACCTGGTGATACTTCTGAGAAGATATTCGGAAAATCACGAACCACCGACATGCTATTAAGCTCGAGAACAATCTTGCTTTTCAGGGCAAGACGAGATGATCAAAAGAGCGAGGGATTGGCACAATCCTAACTCATTGATCGAAAGGTGCACCGAAAATAAGGACTAGGTAGCACAATCTATCTTAGAATGATGATTCAAGAATCAACACGCTAAGAATGAAATTATTGTCCATTAATCACTATGCAACATGGTTGCTAGGAATATAGATTTCACACATCACGATTCACTTGTCAGCACTCCAGTTGCGACAACACGGAACCGAGGAATGAATAATGATGGCGAGAAGTATCACTACGTCAAGAATCCATAAGAGAAGGTGCAATCCGCATGACATTCCTGACATAAAGTGGGTAATACTTCAGGGTAGAACAGAACAATAGCTGGATTGGCATTTTGATCTGCGGAATACATCTACTTTGACCCAATCCTGGATATTGATGAGGTACTGGAGTTTGTTTCTCCTAGTCATTCCGGAATAGAATGGCTTGACGGACCACAAGAGTAATAGGCATCGACGAACAAATGCATGCATACTCTTGACTATCAATTGATAGACGAGGGTCAGAAAACAACTAAAGAGGGACAACTCAAATAACATATAACTTTCTGAGTTGTGGATGCATAGGTTAGTATGTCGAGTCAAATTCAACATATTTCTTCTGGATAACCCATGCAGAAAGGTTGAACTGGCAGAGTCACGATATAGAATGGAGAACTCATCGAGAGCACTCTTGTTGTGATCTCTTGGTTCAAGGAACTTACGCCATAAGCAGTTCATGGTATTTGGAAGAAGGAAATACCACGGACCTCGAGGACTATCACAAGGTTACTAATATCCTAAAGGAACGAGCAAACACTATCAACATGAAGTAGGTAGGGTGAATCTCGGGTTCGGAGACATAGGAGTACAATACCTACCAGCTAAATGGCATCACGGGATGCTTTCGAGAATGATGGCCAGAATCATCACACTGGGAACACAAAACATGGCTAGATTACTAGATGATACTCTAGACACCTAGGGTCATAATAATAACTCCAACATATACGTTGAGGCAATAGAGTACCTCAACTCACCGTTTAGTGTGGTTAACCTGGCCAGAAAGGTCATCGAAAACAGAGGGAAAGGATTTTGCAATTGCATCAAATTATTTAGAAACCTGGGATGACTCGGACAGCATAACGGCTGTAAATGCTCAAAAAGATTTGGGACATGCTACAAAAATGGTGGCATAACCACTCAGAAGCATAATATCAAGGTTTCGAGATCAACAGTTAACATACAGAAGATAGTAGGAACTGAACTCAAGCTTAGAACCATCAATCCTATCGGACTACTGATTAGTAACACGTGATCCTGATAGAAAGAATAGAAATCCTAATTCCTTAACCCCGTAGGAAGGATAAGATGACTCAGATCAGAAGGGCATAAGGTATAAGGAGTAAAAAGAGCCTTACGTTCCATCCCACAATCAATTCCCTTATATAACTAAAGAATTTCTAGACTCAACTTTGACCAGTTTGGCTTGGTAATCCTACAGGCAGTCAAGCTCTGATACCAAAGCTGTCAGGACCCCGATCCTAAGTCACACCGATCTAGCATGTAACACATCATATCACTTTGCGGCCTCACGCACGGTATTCCCACGGGTGCCACCTTACCTGGCCCGGGACCGTTTGCGCCTTTTGGCTCATGTATATGATAGTGTCGCTAGCATCCATATGACAGAGAACCCGGGTTGACATGGCTAGTCGTGAACCCAAAGTGGCACTAACTTACAGGGACAGGCATACATGACCCAGCATCAAACGTGTCGGTCATCAGCGAGTGAATCCAGGCTATAGCACTGGGCTAGCAGGACTCCGGTGAACCGGGCTATAGCGGGCTAACAGGACTCCGATATTCATCACGTGACATTTCCCGAAGGGACAGACATAGGAACGAAGGACACATGCCGGCCAGCCTAAGTGTTCCGGAGCAGTAGCAAGCTACCATGGCTTAGTGGAAGCACTAGGAGACATTTCCCGGTAAGAGAGGCTACTAAGGATAAACAACTAGATAGTCAGATCCCACACATACCAAGCATTACAATAACATACACACAATATGCTCGATATGTGCAAATACAACATGGCATCACAACATGACTCTACAACTCAAGTATTTTGTTCAATAGGCTCCGAGGATCGAGATATTACAAACATGAGTCTCATGACCCAGCATTCAGAGCATACAAGTCAAAGCACAAGCGGAAGCTTAACATGTCTGAGTACAGACATCTACAAATGAAAAAGGCTGAGAAGCCTGACTATCTACCAGATCCTGCCGAGGGCACAAGATCGTAGTTGAGGTAACAAGCTAAACGTTGAAGTCCATGCGGTACTACTAGCGAGACTGAAGTCTCTCTGCGAAAACATAAATTAAGCAACATGAGTACAAATGTACCCAGCAAGACTTACATCAGATCTAACTACATATGCATCATTATCAACAAGGGGATGGTGGGGTTTAACTGCAGCAAGCCAGCTTTGACTCGGTGGCTATCTTGAACTACGACTGCAAGTAACACTTTTGAGGTGGCGCACACGAGTCCACATATTCACCATATCAATACACCACTATGGATTCGCTCCCGTCTCCCTACGAGAACGCCATCCATAGCACTCACGCTTATCTTGCGTATTTTAGAGTATCCACTTTCACTTGTCTATGAACTGTACAGGCAACCCAGAAGTCCTTTACCGCGGACACGACTATTCGAATAGATCATATTAACCCTGCAAGGGTGTACTTCTTCACACACGCTCTCACCACTTACCGCCATTTACACGACATGTACTCGGCAACCTTCAAGCGGAAGCCCAGCGAGGGTGTCGACCACGACCTGACTAACCACACAAGTCTCTCGTCCAGGTTTATCGCCTATTCGGGTTCCATCCGCAAGGAGATCCGGCCGGGGTGTCGCTCACGGCCCCAAACGATGTGTGAAGGGTTCCCAAGTCCACCATCCAGGTGCCACATGGTACACCGGGCCACTGTGCCTAGTCTGTCCCAAGCCCACCTGTACCGGGTGCCACTTGGTAGACTACTAACACTACCTACAAACACCAGAAACTAGTTGCAACTCGTGGACAGAGATCGAGTTGATTAATAAGTCGAGAGGGGAACTTAAGCATTCCAATGCGTGGTAGTAGCCGTTCATGGGTCACAAACACAGAACTCAGTTCCTGAGGACGGCTGCAATGAGACAACCCACCATGTACTCCTACATGGCCTCTCACCGCTACCTTTACCAAATCGTGTTCACACACTTAGCTCTCAACAGTAGGACATGTTCACCACATTCCAATTTATCCCCGATGAATCAGACCTGACACAACTCTAAGCAATAGCAGGCATGACAAACAAGCATGAATGAGTAGGCACATCAGGGCTCAAACAACTCCTACTCATGCTAGTGGGTTTCATCTATTTACTGTGGCAATGAGAGGTCATGCAGAGGAAAGGGGTTCAACTACCGCAGCATGTAACAGTTGGATCGGTGTTGTCCTAATGCAGTAAAAGAGAGCAGGAGCGAGAGAGTAGGATTGTATCGGAATGAACAAGGGGGTTTTGCTTGCCTGGCACTTCTGAAGATAGTATAGCTCTTTATCGGTGTCATCGATCACATCGTCGGAACACATCTATCGAGAGGGGACAGCACCGACAAACAAGGAATAACACAATCAATGCAATGCACAATATGATGCATGATCATGATATGGCAATATGCTGTGATTTGGGCTAATGCAACTAGCAGCAAGGTAAATGGAGTTGGTTTGAATCCAAGATTCAAATTCAAACTCCATATGTGAGGGTTTAAATGCCATTATATGATTTGTGCTAAACATCAGCTATAAGTTGTTGTAACATGCATGAAAATGGTAGAAATGGATAGATTGGATTTTTCTGATCATTTTTCATATATAATTTGTTTCATTGGAGTTACGGTTGATTTTATATGATTTTTACAAGTTTTAAACATTTTCTGGAATTTTCAGAATTAAATTAAATCCAGAAAAGAGTTACTGCATCAGCACGACATCACCCTAACGTCATCAGGTCAACAGGGCGGGTTCAGGTCAAACCTGACCAGTGGGGTCCACTGGTCAGTGACTGGGGCTGATTAGTGTCGCTGTCATGTGGACCCAGTCAACGGCCACGTCAGCTGGGTCAATTCTGACGCATGGGGCCAATCAACGGCCACGTCAGCGGGGTCAACTCGGGCACATGGGTCCTGCTGGATTTTAAACTAACCTAAACAGAAACAAAACTGGGATTAATTAGGGCATGGGGCCCATCTGCCAGTGAGCTAGGGGGTTAGTTAGTGGCGTCATTAGTGTTTACTTAAGGTGCCACGTCATCCTCGCTGGAGGTTAACCGGCGACGACCTTGGCCGACGGCGGTGGTGCACCATGTGCTCGCTACGGCGCACCGTTTCCCGCATGGTTTGCGGCTACGGCGAGCTGGCGGTGCGGCGCATCTAAAGGAGGCATCGGAAGGTGCCGGGGTGCAGTGTAGCTGCGGCGGCGATGTGCGGAGCGGCGGCCGAAGTTCGGACACACGCGGGTTCGGTGTTCTGATGCACGGCAAGACCAGCTGGTGGTCGGGGTCGTCTCCTAGGAGCAACCCAAGCACGATGACGACATGGCCGGCGAGCGGGAGCTCTCGGCTCCGGAGGAAGAGGTGGCTAGAGGGCGGGAACAAGCTCGTGGAGGAGGGGAGAAGGCAGCGGGGCTCACAGCGGATCCGGAGGAGGCGTCGGCGAGCTCGGGGAAAGTCCAGCGCGGGCAGAACGGCGGCAACGATCTCTGGCGGCCGGAGGTGAAGACGACGGCGATGGCGGCTCCACAGGGCGTCCAGAGACGCACGGCTTGACGGAGAAGACAAGGACGACTGCGCGGATCTCTTGGGCACGACGGAGGGGCGAGGCCGTGGCGGTGGGCGCAGCAACGGCGAACAGCGGCGACGGCAGCGCTCGGCCACGAGGTGCAGGGCGAGAGGGAGGCAGCAGAGGAGCTGATCGACACGAGGAAGAGAAGGAGAGGGCCAGGGGGGTGCATGGCGGCTTTAGCCGGTCAAGTGCGTCAGCAAAAGCAGGAGGTGGCCGCGGGTGGCTGTGCGCGCCGCACACAGCTGCTTCTCCTCCTGGCAAAGGAGGAAGACGACACAGGGGTTGCGGTGGTGGACTGGGCCTTCTACAGGGTTGGGCCGCACAGGTAAGTTAGGTAGGCCTCTACCCTTTTTTTAATTTTTCTTTTCTTTTGTTTAGTTTACTTCCTTTTGCCACTGTTTCTAATAAAAAAAATCAAAAACAGTGACAAAATTCCCCTGAATATTTTTATGTTGCTTAATGGACTTTTCCAAAAGCACATAAAATGTTCCAGGGTATTTGGAAATATATTCTATACAAGTTATGGATATAATTCCAAATGCAAATAAAATAATGATTTAAATTCAGTGCCCAAAATATTCCTAAAAAATGCTCATTATTTTTGGTTTGGTGCAAAAACCTTTGCCAAATATAACCAACATTATTTAAGGCCATTTTGGGAACACTGAATGCAATTTCCAGGGTTCTTTGCCCTGCTTTTAATTAAAGTTTTGAGGCTTAAACAATCCTCAATTCAATGTTTCAGAAATTTAAATATGATGCTCATATGAAGGGCTAGCCTAGTGCATACCAGAACTAGGGATGTGACACGCGCCGCCACCTATCCTCCCCATGTCGTCCCCACGCCTCCACCGCGCCAGGCCCGCCCGAAGCCCAGCGGTGGCCTACCCCGGGCTGATCTAGGCCCGAGGCGCCCGCACTGCGCGCCCCTACTCCCCGAGCTCCATATCAGGAGAGGAGCTCCCGATCCGAGCTCCGCCGCCTACTTCCCCGCACCGGAGTGCGCCGCCTCGCCGGTCTTGCCGTCGTCGTCGGCGACCCCAGGCCAAGTCCACCCTGACCTCTCTCCTTCCTCTCTCCTGGTTCTCTCTCTTCTCTAATCTCTCTCCCTCTCTCATATCTCTCTCTCTACCCCATAGGTCGCCATGGATGTGGAGCTGCGCCTCCCGGAGCTCCGCCCACCGTCGCCGTTGCCCGGATCCGGCGTCGGCCGACTGGATCCGCCCGTTCCCGCAACCCTGGCCTCCTCGTAGCCTCCCCACCGACCGGCGCAGCCGCCGCCCTGCGCCATCGCCGCACGTGCATGCATGCTCTCATGTGCGTGCGAGCACACGCACTGCCATCGCATGTGGGCTGCACGTGGGCCGCGCCCTCCCGCTGGCCCATCTCCCCGGCCCAGCGCGCCAGCCTCCTACCTTCCTGGGCCAGGCCCATGGTGAGCCCGCCAAACCCTCACCCGAGGCGCAGCTTATCTATCACCTGCTCGGCCTGTTTTTTTAAATGTTTCCCTGGATTTTTTATCATTTTGTTGACCTGTTCATTGCATCATAACTCCATGCATACTGCTCCGTTTCGTGCGTATGATATATCAAAATGTTCATTGAGAGATGCGCTTCATTTCATTCCATTGTGTCATGCTTGTTTGAGATCATCTTGATGCTTGAATCATCATTGCAAGAGTGCTATATGATGTTGTCTGCTGTATGTTAACAGAACATGCTCATTTGTCATTTTTGCCATATTTGATGTGTGCATCCTATGAGCATGAGCTCTACATGTGTTTTGTACTATATCATGCCATATTTGCAAAGGTACAATCCATGTATTTTTGTGAGTTGTGTAGTGAGTGCATCTTAACTTGCTGTTTAACAACTTGAACATAAGGTTTATTCAGATCTGGACCAATTTCGAAACTTGCATATGAGGACTTACCGGATTAGTTCTATGTTGTTTCCGGCCTCATTTAAACTTGCCTTGATGTGTTGCTCTTGTTTGCATCATCTCTTGCCATGAGTAGCTTCATGTAGCCTTGTCTTGCATCATACTCGGTTGAGCATCATGTCATGTATATGTGTGGTGTGTTTACCATGTTGTGTGCTTCTTCTCGATGGTTCCCGTTTCATTGCGATCATGAGGATGCGTTCGTCTACGATTGGTTCATCTTCGTGGCTTCATCTTCTTCATGGACTTGTTCTTCTTCCTTGCGGGATTTCAGGCAAGATGACCGCTACCCTGGATCTCACTACTATCATTGCTATGCTAGTTGCTTCGTTCTATCGCTATGCTGCGCTACCTATCTCTTTTTGATCAAGCCTCCCAAATTGCCTTGTCAGCCTCTAACCTTTTCACCCTTCCTAGCAAACCGTTGTTTGCCTATGTTACTGGTTTTGCTCAGCCCTCTTATAGCATTGTTAGTTGCAGGTGAAGTTGAAGATTGCCCCATGATGGACAGGATTATGTTGGGATATCACTATATCTCTTATTTAATTAATGCATCTATATACTTGGTAAAGGGTGGAAGACTCGGCCTTATGCCTGGTGTTTTGTTCCACTCTTGCCGCCCTAGTTTCCATCATACCGGTATTATGTTCCCGGATTTTGTGTTCCTTACGTGGTTGGTTGATTTATGGGACCCCCTTGACAGTTTGCTTTGAATAAAACTCCTCCAGCAAGGCCCAACCTTGGTTTTACCATTCGCCTCACCTAGCCCTTTTTCCCTTGGGTTTCCGGAGCCCAAGGGTCATCTTTATTTTAGCCCCCCGGGCCAGTGCTCCTTCGAGTGTTGGTCCGAACCGAGCTGCCTGCGGGGCCACCTCGGGGAAACTCGAAGTCTGGTTTTACTCGTAGCTAGTCTCATCCGGTGGTTGCCCTGAGAACGAGATATGTGCAGCTCCTATCGGGATTTGTCGGCACATCGGGCGGCTTTGCTGGTCTTGTTTTACTATTGTCGAAATGTCTTGTAAACCGGGATTCCGAGTCTGATTGGGTCTTCCTGGGAGAAGGAATATCCTTCGTTGATCGCGAGAGCTTATCATGGGCTAAGTTGGGACACCCCTGCAGGGTATAAACTTTCGAAAGCCGTGCCCGCGGTTATGCGGCAGATGGGAATTTGTTAATGTTTGGTTGTAGATAACTTGACACCAGATCCGAATTAAAATGCATCAACCGCGTGTGTAGTCGTGATGGTCACTTTTCGGCGGAGTCCGGGAAGTGAACACGGATTTTGGGTTATGTTTGACGTAAGTAGGAGTTCAGGATCACCTCTTGATAATTGCTAGCTTCACGATCGTTCCTTTGCTTCTCTTCTCGCTCTTACTTGCGTATGTTAGCCACCATATCATGCTTAGTCGCTGCTGCAACCTCACCACTTTACCCCTTCATTACCCTTTAAGCTTTGCTAGTCTTAATACCCATGGTAATGGGATTGCTGAGTCCTCGTGGCTCACAGATTACTACAACAACAGTTGCAGGTACAGGTTTTGCGATGTTTATGACGCGAGAGCGATGTTTGCTTGTTTTGGAGTTCTTCTTATGCTTCTTCTTCGATCAGGGGATAGGTTCCAGGTCGGCAACCTGGGCTAGCAGGGTGGATGTCGTTTGAGCTTTTGTTTTGTGTTTCATCCGTAGTCGGATGTTGATCTTATGTATGATGATGTTGTATTCGTGTGGCATTGTATGCCTTTTGTATGTATCCCCATCTATTATGTAATGTTGATGTAATGATATCTACCTTGCAAAAGTGTTTCAATATGCGGTTCTATCCTTGGTGGGACCTTCGAGTCTCTTTAGGATAGTATTGCATATTTGGCGTGACACCCATGGCTTGTGCGAAGCTATTTAGGATCACTTTAAGAGTTGAGGCAGCGGCAGGAGAGGCAGCTGCGACGATGAGCGTGTCATCGGCGTATTGAAGGACTATGGGAGGGAGGTGGGAGAAGATAGGGTGGTATAGTGTGGGATCGGAGTTCTGGATGATTAGTTGTTGGAGGAGGTCGACGATGATCGAGAAGAGGTAGGGTGAGGCCTGGTCACCTTGTATCAACCCATTTTTGCATTGGATCCATTTGCCCAGAATGCCATTCAAGAGAACTGCCATTTTGCCTATGTGTAGAAGATTTTGGATCCAGGTGCGAAAGATTGGCGAGAACCCGCGGATTGCCAGGATTTTGTCGAGTGCAGGCCATGCCATGGAATCAGAAGCCTTTCTGAAGTCCAGTTTGAAAATTATCGTTGGTTTTTTACGCGAGTGGCAAGAGCTAACGAGGTCGGCAGCAAAAACAAAGTTTTCGGCGATGTTTCTGCCAGAGATGAATTCGGTCTAGTTGCCATGGACTAGCAGAGGGATGTGCAGCTTAAGGCGAGATGTGATAACCTTGGCTACGGCTTTGATCGGGCAGTTTTCCAACGAGATAGGCCAAAAAGCATCAGGTGTGGTTGGCGTGTCTTTCTTGGGGAGGAGGATAATGTGGGCACGGTTTAAGCATTCACTGTCTGCTAAGCCTTGATGAAAAAGTTAGAAAAAGGACATGATTGAATTTTTGACTAGAGGCCAGAAGGTTCTATAGAAATGGGGTCCGAATCCGTCTGTTCCAAGACTTGCTTGGGGGTTCATGGTGAAGAAAGCATGCTTGATTTCCTCCTCAGAGAAGGGTTCATCTAAGACGTGGAGTCTAGGCACCGGGTGTGGGTAAACCGAAGTTAGTTCAAAGACCCAATTTGTCGGAGCTGGGGTGCCAAGTAACGAGAGGAAGAAATCATGTAGGATCTCAACTTTTTGCTGGTGAGCAGAAAAATCGGTGCCATCGCGAGTAAGAGTAAAGATTTTGTTTTTTCCGGAGGCGCTGAGAGGCAGACATGTGGAAGAACTTGGAGTTCTCCCCACCGTTTATGGCGCGCGAAACCTTAGCACGCCAGCGCCAGTACGACATTTTCTCTTGAATGGTGCATTTGAGAATGGATACAATGATTTTGCGCATGAGTGATTTTGTTGGAGAGAGAGGTCTGTTTTCTTCGACGAGGTCTAAGGCGGTGATGGCAGCATGGCAGCGAGCTTCATGGAGGGGTGTGGGAATGCGCTATCGTGCCCATATTTTGAGGCGAGAACGAGATTTTTTGAGCGCTGCGACGAGGGAAGCGGCTGCATTCACTAAAAAAATACACTTCCGTGATGATACATGTTTGTCACAGTAGGTCGCGTTTTCTGTCATGCATGTACATCCATGACGATTTTATGACAGAATCAAGATAGTCATACCTGTGCTGTCGTAGAAGTGTTCCATGACATTACCAAAATTATCATCACGGAAGTGTCCACTTCCATGACGATAAATCGCGCGTCACAGAAGTGCTTTCATCAAGGGTGACCGACACGTGGCATCCACCGTAATGGAACGCCGTTAAGCTATCGGGTCGGGTTTTGGATCCGATAACCAGTTAACATCCCCGACCAATGGGGATTTTCCACGTGTAAAATCATCATTGGCTGGAGGAAACACGTGTCGGCTCATCGCTGGGACAGATGTCATCCACTCATTGGGCAGAAGGCGCCTATGATACGTCGACACGTGGCACGGCCCAACAGAGGCCCATTCCTGTGAAAAGGCCAACCCGTTTGACTTGGTCAAAAGGTGGTGGGCCAACCCATGGAAAGCCCGTTGACGGCCTGTTGGCATATAGCCCATTTACAACCCGTTAACCCAAGGCCCATTACGCCCTATCCGAATTAGGCCCAGTAGCATCATCTGGGCCATCCAATATGATTCCAACCCATTTTCACTTCTGGCCCATGTATGGCCCATGACGTCTTTCGGCCCATATGAGGCCCTATGTAACTCTTGGCCTATTAACGGCCCGTGGTGAAACTGGCCCATAATGAACATTGTATCACTTTACACCGATTAAAGGCCCATGGTGAAACTGGCCCGTAAAGAACAGTGTATCACTTTATACCCATTAACGGCCCGTTATTCCGTTGGGCCGTTTCCAGCCCATGTTATCTTTCGGCCTTCTCAGAGCCCATTTATTCTTGGGCTCATTTCTAGCATTCGTTTACTTACGGCCCGTAACTGTCATTTTCTGCTTGTGGGCCAAATTCAGCCCGTGGTTACAGTCGGCCCGTTTGTGGTCCATTAATACGTTGGGCCGTTTTCATAGCGTCATCAAATATGGCTTATTAACGATGGCCCGTTATGGTCGGCCCATGAACGGACAATTCCAACTCTAGCCCGTCTACGGCCATAATGCGGTCTGTTTGGCCCATGTTTGGCCAATCGATCATACGACCCACATAAGGCCCATTGATGATACGACCTGTAGGAGGCCCATTGTTTCTACGGCCCGTAGAAGGCCCACTGTTTCTACGGCCCGTAGAAGGCCCACTGTTTCTACAGCCCGTAGAATGCCCACTGTTTCTATGGCCCATAGAAGGCCCACTGTTTCTACAGCCTGTAGGAGGCCCAGTGTCACTACAGTAAATATTAGCACATGGTTATTGTGGCCTAGTTTTAAAAAATAGGTTATTGCAGCCACTAGCAAACCGCGGAAAAAGAACTGCACTGACTACAAGCAAACAAATAAACAAGATAACAAGGAAATAAACAAGCAAGCAACTTACGCTAGGCTATCACGGCTATTACACATATTACATCCGCTGGGCATCAAAGTTCGCCACCAGTGCAAATATAGGGAACGCAGCAACATATAAACGCCGCAGCAAAACAAGTCCAGAACTAAAACCACTTCAGAAGAGCTCAAGAAACAATATCCTGGGTACCCATAATGCTGGCAAGATGCTTAGCAAGCTTATTAACTTTCTCTTGTTTGGCGCTTAAGTCCTCCAGCACTTGCTGTTGCACCAGAAAGTATGCATCTGAATTCTGCAGGGACTTCCTCAGTCCTTCGGCTTCCTGTCGCATAACATATGATCGATGTGTTTCAACTTGAAGTTGATACTCAAGAAGCCGAACTGATTCAGGCAACAAGTTCGAAGAGCTGGTGCCAGCAGTGGTAGCCAGTAACTCAAACACTACATCAAGATAGGACTTTGGGGTTGTCTCAGTGTCTTCAATATAGTTTTTATCAGCTTTCTTGGAGACCAACAGGGATGTCTCACGATCTTGCACCTTATCGGCATTACTTCCTTTACCATTGCATAACGGGTTACTCTTCTCCAATATTTTATCCGCGTTCTAAAAGAGAAACAAACAAACACATCTCAAGTTTACAATGTAGTATATGAAACTCATTTTGGTAAACCAATTCAGTAGTAAGGTGGACAGGATAACAGGATGAAACAAACATATATCTATGTAGTATGGTCACTGTGTGGTCTATATCATTCTAGTTTATGTTGCCAAATCAAGATAGATACAGTTCGAATCATATCTATTTAAGACAAAGCAGCATAGACAGAATATAAGTGTGGGAAACTACACAGCAATAACAACACTTGTAATGTGCATGGCATGAGAACATAACTGTTTATTCAATTAAAACTAAAATCAACATAGAGCAAGTTACAACAGCAAATAGCCAAACACGTTGAAGAAACATGTTTAAAACATACCTATTGCACCATTGGAGTTTCAATTGCATCCTTCAAATTTGAAATTAGTTGGTATCAGTAAATACAGTGATGCAAGAGCAAAGTAGTATGAACCATAGCTACAGAACCTGACCTGAGAACAATTCTTCTTATGCTTTAAGCGTTGTCTTCGGGTTCAGAGTAGTGGTCCTCGTGATTTGGGCACTGCAGTTGCCTTACTAACTGCTCGTGTTTGGGTGCTCTGTGGTGGAGACAGTCTTATGTCAACGGGAACTGGGTGTGTATCTGCTGGGGTTGGGGTTAGAAGGGGTGTAGCTGGTTCTCTGTCCAACTGGGTAGGGGTACAATCTGCATGAGTGTGGGTTATGTGTGGTGGGGCTGGTTCTTGGGCAAGTACAACCGTGGTTCTATCTGCATCGACAAGTTGCACGATCTTTTCTGAAGACCGTGTTTTTACTCCCACAGATACTGCCTTCACTCCCTCCAATTGAAATGGATGATAAACAAGAAAAGTAATTGAACATACAGACATTGTAAGATAGATAGGTGCAATGTAAGATAGACAGGTGCAATGGATAGTAGGGAAGAAAATAGGGCATGAAATAATTCACATTTATGTTGTCTAAGCAAACATAATAGCAGGACATAATTTCACATATATGATGGCTAATTAAACAGGATAGCATGACACAATTTCACATGTATGATGGCTAACTAAATAGGATAGAATGACATACTTCAAAATATGATGACTATGTAAACAGGATGACATGATATAACAGTCTATTAAAGTGGTTGGCATGCCATAAATCACAAACATGCCGTCGATGGAAACATGATGACATGATATAATTCACGGATAGAATGACATAATTTAAAATATGATGACTATGTAAACAGGATGAGATGATATAACTATAATATGTCTTTAGAAAATGGGTTGGCATGCCATAATTCAGATACATGCTGTCTATGTAAACATCATGGCATGACATAATTCAAATATATGATTTATATACTAAGGAAGTGAGCAGAGGGCAATCGCATATATGATGTGTCAACTAAGGAGATGGCATTCAATATTGTGTATATGATGTAAAAACTAAGCATTGCAACACAACATATGCATTATATGAGTAATATAACCCTGCCAAGTTTGAGCATACACCTGCCGGGGATAATAGGACTGGTCATCTGCCTCTGAATCCTCCTCTAAAGAGCTATCTGTAACCAGCAAGATATCTGCTTCAGCAGGTAGCATTGTCTGCTCTGAAGACCTTGTTTTCACTCCAGATTTCTCCATCACCAATTCAAATGGCTGATGCACAGGAAGAGCAGTTGAATATATAAACATTGTCGACAAAAGCAATGAGAAATACAAAAAAAGTACGACATGATATAATTCACATATATGACGCTTGCCTAAACAGCATGGCATTGCATAATTCACATACATAATGCCTTGCAACAAGATAACATTGCATAATTCACATATATAATGTCTTGAAACAAGATGGCATTGCATAATTCACATATATGGTAATTAGACACTAAACAGGTGGCATTCACACAAAGCATGTCTAAACTAAGCAAATGACATAGCAATGCAAGATACCATACGCACGATATGAGCAACATAACCCTGCCAAGTTAGGGCATGCACCTCGGGGGGGGGGATACGACTGGTCATCTGTCTCTAAATCCTCCTCTGAGGAGCTATCAGTAACCAGCAAGACATGCGCTTCGTCAGATAGCATTGTCTGCTCTGAAGACCTTGTTTCCACTCCAGATTTTTCCATGACCGTGCCGAATGGCTGATGCATATGAAGAGTAATTGAATGTACTAAAATTGTTGACAAATTTAACACGTAATAAAAAATGATGGCATGATATAATTCACATATAAGATGACTGGCTAACCAGGGTGGCATTGCAAAATTCACATATATGATGCCTGGCTAAACAAGATGGCATTGCATGATTCACATATATGATAAAGAAACTAAACAGATGGCATTGACACAAAGCATGTCTAAACTAAGCAGATGGCATCTTTAATGTATACAGTAAGCAATGCGAGCCACCATATGCATGATATTACCAACATCAGCATGCCAAGTTAGAGCCAACCTCATGGGGTAAATAGGAGTGGTTTTCTCCTTCTGAATCCCCCTCAGAACAGTTATCTTCCTCTTGATTACGATCCAAAATGGGTGGAGGGGGGGCTGCCTTTCCACCCACCATGGAATGACGTCTGCATGAAATTTTATTGCCTCGCAAGGCTCGTCTCTTTTGCTCTACATGACCAGTTCCATTGTGTACAACAACTGGCATGCATAGGAATAAAACATAGTGATATTATGTAAGGAGTGCATGCACAAATCCAGAGTGATGGTAACAAACTGTGGATAGACCCAAAACCAATTATAGCAGGCAGATAATAGCTTTAGTTAAAAAATACAGATAATGGATCCTTTAATGTTTGTTTGCACCCAACATGAAACTCATAGTAGACACCGGAGATTAACCAGATAGTAGATAGATAGTACTAATTGCTGCCCCAATATGTACCCCACAACCATTTAAAAACTCAAGTTTCAGCATTAGTTTGGACCTAACTCAGAGTCTAATAGGTGAACACGATGATAATGTAGCATGTCATCATATTAAGCAACGCATAACGTAAGCAGACACGAAAGAGTGCAACCTCTCTTGCGGACCCGTGTAGTCCTCAAGGTCATCTGCTCAGTTGATGATGATAATGCAGTTGTCGTCGCTGCCGGCGGTGGGGAAGAAGATTTGAGGCGGCGAAAGACAGTCTAGAGAGCGGATCCCTGCTGTGGTGAACCCTTCCGTCATTGGAGCAGCTGAGCTGGGGTGGAACACAGCGCCGCAGGAGCAGGACAAACCACACAAGGTTTTCTTTGACACATATCTGTAACAGAAGTAATTGAGTAAGGGTTTGTTTAAATTTGAGTATTCTAACAATGCAGGGATAGGAAATAGACAGGAATAGGATAGGAATGCACGTGCAAAACAGAGAATTTAAAAACACATGATTTCTGCCAATCTGGGTGTTTGATTCACAACAATTGGAAGATCACAGGATGCAAAAAAGCATGGTGAGATTAAGTCAAACCATAAGAAAATGTACGGTTATAATGCTATTATGCTTCTATCTCTTAGTCTTGTGCTTGATGAATAGGAATATGAAAAGGAGGAGAAGTGGAAATTAGAATTCCTACGGTTTTTCTTTCAAGGAGACACTAAAGGAACAAATCCTACAGTTTTCCTTTGCTCCATTCCTTTGCACCAAATTCATGAAAAGTAGTACCATAGGAAACTTTCCAATTCCTATGTTTTTCATTCACTTTTCCTTTCAAGCACTGGCGATTCTTGTAGGGAGGCTTGAGAAAGGAAAATCCTACACTAAAAAAATGTTTTTGTGCTACTTCTATTACTTTGGACCCAGGCCACTGCCATACTAGCTCAACTCCCAGGCCCATCGACAAATGCACAGCTCAAACGCGCAGAGATAAATAATGATGGCGTTCAAGAGAGTCCATCACGGATAGCTAAGTTGCCTGGTACCTCACTGCTTGTCATATAGTAGGATAAAACAATCGTATTTCCCGTTACTACGAGTGCTTAGTGGACAATATATATAACATGTAGAGTAAAAAATAGATGGAACAAGTGTACAACCTCTTTGGCGAAGCCATGTCGATCTCAGCGTGATTGGGTTGGCCGGTGAGGATGCTCCGGCTGACTTGGCTGTCGGAAGAGGGGAAGAAGATCTTAGGCGTCTAGAGATGGAGCCCGAGGTACTGCTTCGCTGTGATGGAGGGTTTCGTCATTGGAGCAGCTCTGGTGAGTTGTACGACGCCAAGGCTAAAGCGGGACAAGAGAGACAACGAACAACGTTAACCTGAGTGGAATTCTAATAGCATCTCCAATACATGACGGAAAATACATAACCACAAAGTGCTAGATGTAAAATACATCAGCCGCTCATCTCTGAACTTAATTGTCGAAACTGAATTTAACTGTCGAAACTGAACTTAACTGTCGAAACTGAACTTAACTGTCGAAACTGAATTTTGCTGTCGAAACTAAACGCACTACCAAGGTGAGGCTACCCATCGGTCGACTAACTTTTTCATCTCTGGTCAGTCGATTTTGCAGCCGTTGGATACAAAATCAAGGGCCTGCGGTTCATCTTCAACCTCCACCCCCCTGAGCTGCCAGCCACCACCGGCCAAACAGCAGCCCCCCGTCGCCCGCGGCCGGTGGTGCACCGCCCCGCCCGCCCTGAAAACACTCCCCACTGCCGGTCCGCCACCGCCCCCGCCATCCCTCTAGGCCCCCCCGTGCCGAGCTTTTTCTCCGGTGATCCCCACGCCACCGCCGGTGACCACCGCCCCCACCCTGAACCCTAAGATAGATAGTGGGGTACCTCTCCGGTGAGCCCCCTCCCCGCTGCGGCTGGTTCTTCCATCACCCCGGCGAGCCCCCCCCTCCCACCCCCTGAAAATCGTCTGACCCAAAAGTTGATTCAGTCGACTGAAGTGTAGCTAAATCGGAGCAGCATCGCAAGCAAGAGCAAGAGCGTGAGCAGCAGCGCAAGCAAGAGCAGACCAAGCAGGGGACCGAGAGCAAGAGCAGAGTAGCAGCATGAGCAAGAGATAAAGCAGCAGCAGCTCCTACTGATGTGGACATCGCCGCCGACGGAGCAACACCTTGGAGGAAGTGGTCGGTGACGCCGCCGTGGATGGAGCCGCGCCGTGTCGGCTCAGGACCGAGCGCCGGCAGCACCGTGAGATAGAATCAAGAACCTTGATGTTGCTCAATTTTATTGCAACTAATGAAGAAGAAGCTCTATGGGTTTCGTTTTCTGATTGAAATGGAACCGGGGCTGGAGCCCTTTTCTTAAAAAAAATTGAAGAAGTTGCTAGCTCACGGGACATTGCTTCATTTTAGGTGAACTGCACCAAAAGGTCCCATGAATTGAATCATCCATGTTGGTGACTGAAAGAGCCAGCTTCAGCATCCCAGTCTAAGCACCCCCGGCCTTCATCCTTGCGATGCGCAGTACACCTTGTTTGCCACCTGCTCGACCCTAGTGTCACTGATAAAATGAAGTAATAATACAGTTAAAATAGAGCGAGTGTCATCTCTGTCATTTCATTTCCAATGTAGATAAAGAAAGTGCTTCTCTTTGTTAATGTATGTTTCATCTACTAGTCCCATTGTTAATGTTTAAGCGTTTTTGCAAACTAGGGTGCTTAATATTAGTTGATCTGTACAAAAATAGAGATTTGAATGTCTCAAGGCGCCTCCTTGTACTACCATTGTACACTGATGTTCGTCACTGGCAGAAGGTGTATCTGGGAGACTTGGGACGATGTCCAGTATGAGGCATACCGTATGAGGCGTCGCAGGGCCCATCTCGCCCTCGCAGCATGGCATACTATGATACTATCACAATATTTTCTTCTATTTATTTTGTGCATTTCATCAACTAGTGCCACTATAATGTAATCACGCTTTTTCATTATCTGTGCAAACAGGGTTATTCAGCTACATTTTGGTGGAACTGCACAAATGTACGTATGGAACCGGCATATATGCAGAGTGCAAGGTGTGCCAAGTAAAAATTACCGACACCAACCATGCTGCATGCACGCATTGGCATCCACCACCACCAATGGGATGTGTGGCACTCTGTGGACGGATCTTTCTCGGCAGCAAATCCTCTAACCAAATACTAGTAGCTTATATTGGCAGTTTTCTAGGGAGTACTCTTTTTTGAAAGAAGCACCAATCTATTTTTCTTTATTTGTACACTGTGTCACAACTTTGACCCAAAGGTCTAGAGCTATTTTAGGGTGATTGGCGTAGTACTCGGAGACTGATTGTAAGCATGATTTTCATTAGCTGTCACACTGATTGTAAGTATGAGCAGGTGGAAGATTAGGTTAGTGTGAAGCTTACCTTAAACCCTACCGCCGCCGTTGAAACGAGGCGAGCATCGAGGGAACCGTGGAGAACAGCGGGGAAGCGACGTCGTGCCATCCGGCCTCCTCTTGCGCTGGGAGAACGAATACTCCTGTGGCTCCGGCTGGCTCTGCACCCTCACGAATGGCACACCATACTCGATCAATTCGTTATCCTCTGGGTGCTCGACCTTCAACCTGTACGCCCACCACCTCCGCCTGACTGTCGCCTCGGGCGAATCTGTCTGTTCCATCGCCCAAAGGAGATACTCGATGAACTTAGAGGACTGCGGCGTGACTGCCGCCGAGGAGTACATGTACATCGCCGCCCTCATCACCGCTGTCTCGCTCTTTCGCATCCATTGCCACATGGACCGCACCATCCTCGAAATCTCTCACTCATTGGCAAACCAAGTAAGGATCTCCTTCAACCTGGCTAACTTAGCCTGGTCGTCGCCGGCGATCTGCCTGATTCGCTGCTGCATCCTCTCCATAGATGTCCTTTTAAGTGGTCCGGTGCTAGCTTTGGAAGATGGGAGGAGAGTCAGTGGTCTTGCAATAGAGAAGAGGGAGAGGCGAGATAGTGGTTTTGGAATGTAGACGATGGAGAGGAGAGGAGGTGGTTTTGCAATGGAGAAGATCCGAAGAGGGAGAGGCGAGACAGTGGTTTTGGAATGGAGATTATGGAGAGGAGAGGAGGTGGGTTTGCAATGGATAAGAGGGAGAGGAGCGTGGGCAGCGATTTAGGATTGGACGAGAGGGCCAGCGCGCTGTGACTGGATCAAAATCAAAATCAATTTAACCTTCAATTAAGAAAGTGACCCCACATTAACTAGTCTTCCTTTTATTCTGGGTCATAATTGACCATGATTTTCGCACATAAAATATATGTTATACGTTGCAAAAATAATATAATTTGAAAGTACATTCAGATACGAACCAAACGATACAATTTTTGGTGACATGCATTCACATTTTGCTTGTCAAATACAGTACGTGGTCAAACTTTGACCCAAAATACGCAAAACAACAAAAAAATATTTCCAAGACCAGCGCCGCTCTTCCGCTCTTCTCCTCTTAAACCACCGCCGCTCCTCTCCTGTTCCAATCTAAATCCAGTGCCGCTCCTCTCCTCTTCCATTTCAAAACCACCACACCTCCTCTCCTGTTCCAGTCCAAAACCAGCGTCGCTCCTCTCCCGTTCTAATCCAAAACCAACACTGCTCCTCTCCTCTTCCATTCCAAAACCAACCTGTGGAGAAGTAGATTGATGGAGGAGTACAACCGATATGTGAGGATCGTAGACAGCGACCCCGTGAAGCTAGCTAGGATGTTGGAGATACAGTCTTGGTTTGACAACAAGGACCAACTAGCAGCGATGGTGACATCCATGGCCAAATATCTGCAACAGAGCGAAAAGGCGGCGACACTCCCGGAGGGAGTCACGCCGGAGTACATAGAGTTGCTCCTCTGGGCCATGGAGCAAACAGATTCACCGAATCCGATCGTGAGGGAGCGGAGCGGTGGTGGGAGTATCGATCCTAGATGGAGCATCCACCAGAGATTGAAGGATCGAGCATCTACAGGGTGCCGTTTGTGAGGGTGTCCTGCCAGAGCGAGCCAGTGGAGTCTTCGTCGACCGAACCCAACTGCAAGAGGAGAAAAGCAGTTGGCCCGATGACGCTTCCCCGCCATCCTCTCCCTTGCCGTTCACATTGTCTCACGAGGCGGCTGTCTACCGCCGAGGAATAGGAGGGGACTGCCCCCCAGCCCAATAGCCGGGCAGGTTGTGAATTATTAGGAGGAGCTTAGGGTTGTCAGTATTTGCAGGTTGTGAATTGTGTTTTGTGTTGTGTATTTTGAGAGTACTTTCAGATAGGAATGTCTTTTGAATTTTCAGATTTGCAGTATTGAGCATATGAAGTATTTTATGAATTCTAGAGATCTATTTTTAGCACTTAAAAAAATGTAGTTTCATAGGAGTATTAAAGTGCAGACAATGTGATTCTCAGAGAAGAAACTGCAAGTTTAGTTTCAGATAAGAAACTGCAACTTTCAGAGGCAGAGCATTTATATTAACACGGCCTTTTCAAACAGGGTTAACATCATGTTGGGAGTTTTATTCATGGTCGAACATGGAACTACCAGCCAGTTAACATCATGCTGATCAACATTCATGCATAGCACATCTTCATATGATGCACAGTCAAAATGCCCACACAATGTCGAGTGTGCGAAACACAGAGAAAACGAGGGACGAAGTTTTGGCAAGTGTTGGACATGGTGTGCGTAGATGACAATGGGGACCCACATGTCAATAAAGGCAGAGGAAAAATATTTGGAGATATTTTCCCTGCATAGGTGTGAGGTGGAATCGAACCCGGGCGGAACAAATGTCGAGTAGTGTCACTTGGCCACTAGGCTAGTTCAGTAGTTTCGTTAATAATAAGGCACTTCCTCAGGTGGTCGGATCCCCTCCTACGCCTTTGTGCGCTCGCCGCGACGCCGCTGTCTACCGTTGTGAACATGCTGAACAAACGAGAGGAATCTGGAAAGGACTGTACGTGGAGAGGCGGACAGTCGGGACCCACCAGGTCTATGGCCGTACGCAAGCAAGTGCCTCATCGAAAAAATACTTCCTCCTAATGCTATACTGACATTGGGGCCCACCGGTTTGTCAACATAGTTACATTTTTTTAGGTGCTTCAACATAGTTACTATAGGAGATAAATTCACAATGAAGCAGGGGAGCTGGCAGGTATCATTCATTATCACTGGATCAACAAGTATCAGCTGGGTTTTGGGCTGCCCCGTCTAGGCTTTCATTTTTAACATGCGCAGCCCACGACCTCGGATGGGAGGTCCATAGGCCTATTTGTATTTTCTTGAGGGTTGTCATGTATCGACCGGCCTATGGACCTCCCATCCGAGGTTTTATTTTTCCTGAATACCGGAAGCCCAATTTATGTATTTTTTTGAAGAAAAGGCAAAGGTTTGTTCTATTTTTCTATATAAGAATAGGAACACCAGGTCCAACTTATGTTTCCCTTCTAACTATAGTATATATATTTAAATTATTTTATATGTTATTATATATTATTTTTATTGTCATCATATATTTAACAGATACTTACATATGTAAGAAAACAATATCCCACATATTATTAACTAATAAAAATAATTTCTTAACAATAAAATCCTGGATTGTTTTGGCACGAAAATCCTAGTGATTGTGTACAAAAGCTTGGTAAGATTTAAGGACGAATGTAATAATATCACTTATTATTTAAATATATTTATAACAAAATGCTCAGCCCCTTTTTATTTTTTGATAACATTGCTGGCCCAACCCAACATTATAATTAGAATCAGCCCAGCATAATCGTGTATTTCGAGAAAGTGCAAATGGCCTGTAATTTTTTAGGAAATAAAATAAATGGGCCTCATGGACGCTACATTATTTGTTCACCCAGCCCAGCTAATGGCTGTAATTCAAAAAAAGAAGGTTAAATTGACTGTAAATTCTACGGTGCAAAAAAGGACTGTAAATTCTGAAAAAATGGGTTGAATATGTGCCACATTTTTGGAGGCTGAAATGTGGGCCAATAGGTCGAAGCCAACGCAAGTCGTTGTCAATTTAGTCAACAAATGATTCTGACATGCTTGCCATTGGATTTACATCCAACGACCGGCATCCATCTTCAATCTCTCGTCTTCTTCCTCCAGCACCGCCGGGACCACCTCCTGCCTCCTGCTGCTAGCAGCTCTGCTTAGCACGCTTCGCTATGAAGCGCTACTCCACCGTTGGCCAGGCCATCCCTCCATCCCTCCACACCTCCTGTTCTTCTCCATCGAATGCCGAACCACACCGCACTAGAACCAGTTAACCCTCGTACACCTCTCCGTCTGCGACTCTACTCCCGCGTCTTCCCATCTCCGGCTCGTTGCTATTCGGGGCCTCACCGTCATCCACCACCTTGGATGCGCTCGGCGCGGCGTGGTCAACGTGGTCAACGAATGAAACCATCGGAAGTAGACTATGCGTGGAGAGGCTGACAGCTGGGTCCATGGCCGCACACAAGGAAATGTCTCCTTATTACGCGCAAAATAATGATTCCTCCACCTGACATCTAGGACCCACAGGAAGGGCCTTTGTATTTCGCGAAAAAACATGCCCCCCGCTGACAGGTCGGACCCACCAGCTATCTTCGCACGCAAGGAAGTGCCTCCTTATTACACACAAAAAATGAATACTCCCCCTGCCATCTTGAACCTAGCATAGTGGGAGGCTGACTTGTGGGCCTACCAAGTTGACGGGGACGGAGGGCTTTGTCAACTTAGTCAATATGAACGATTCTAGCTCCTGTTACCGTATGATGTTCATCCAACGGCTGTAGTGCTTCTTCAACCTCTGGTCTTCTTGCTCCAGCCACCCAAACTAGCGCCGGTCGTGCCGCGTGCTCCTGCCTTCCGTGGCCGGCTATGATGCCGCAGAGGCCTCACCGCCCCCTACTACTCCCACCACTGGCCAGGCCATACCTCTACTCACCCACACCCCCTATTATTCTGCGGCGACTGCAGCCTCACACCACAGCCGAACTAGTGAACCCTTGTACTCCTCTTTGTGTGGGCATCCACTGCCGCGTCTTCCCCGGCTCCGTGTTGTCCCCTTCCTAGGCCTCATCGTCGTCCACCGCCGTGGTGCTCTCGGCGTGGCGTGGTCAATGTGGTCAACGACCAAATTCCATCGGAAGAGTACTGTACGTGGAGAGGCTGACAGCTGAGTCCATGATAGCCACAAGGAAGTGCCTCCTTATTACGCGGAAAATAATGATTCCTACACCTGACAGCAGGGACCCACTGGACGGGCCACCGTATTTTACGAAAAAAACATTTTCCCCCTGACTGCTGGGACCTACCAGCTACATCTTCGCACGCAAGGAAGTGCGTCCATATTACGAGCAAAAAAAATGATTCGCCCCCTGACTGCTAGGACCCACCAGCTACATCTTTGCACTCAAGGAAGTGCATCCGGGCAAAAAAAAGCGATTCGCCCCCCTGACTGTTGGGACCCACCAGCTACATCTTCGCACGCAAGGAATTGCCTGACAGTCGGGACCTACCTGGTCGAAGCATACGTAGCATTATCATTCTGGTCGCGAACGTGTGTGTACATACTTGTCGATGTAGAGGTGTGCACGTGTCGTAGTAGAGGCGCGCACATGTCGTAGTAGAGGCGCGCACATAGCATGTACACGCACATACAACGACCAGGGTGCAAGAAAGAAAATACGGCCACGTACGTACATACGGGTGGGGTCTCGACTGCCTACTCGCGCTTACGTACGGCCAGGGCTCGTGTACATGGCTGGGTCGGAAGGAGAAACAGCGTCATCGTCGTGTTCATGGGGAGGCAACGGAATGTGTCGTGTTCATGGGGAGGCAACAGAATGCGTCGTGTTCATCGGGAGGCAATGGAACGCGTGGGAGCCAACCGGCTTGGACGGAACAGGCGATGGAAACGAGGCCTAGCGTACTGTAGAATGGAGGAAATGGCCTTGTGTTCGACCGGCCATGTTCGAAACGGGATCCTGTTCATTGGGAGGGGTTTGGCATACTGCAAAATAGAGGAAACGGACCTCCTACGGTCGAAACGGGGGTCCTGTTGATCGGAAAGGGTGTGGCGTACCGCAAAACAGATGAAACAGACTTGTGTTCGAGTGCTACGGTCGAAGCGAGGGTCCTGTTGATCAGGAGGGTTGTGGCGTACCGCAAAACGGATGAAACAGACTTGTGTTGGAGCGCTACGGTCGAAATGGGGGTCCTGTTCATCGGGAGGGGTGCGGCGTACCGCAAAACGGGACTCTACGGGATACTGTTCATCTCCACCATCGACCTCCTCCAGCCACCATGGGCTACCGTCGACCTCCTCCAGTCTTCACGGGCTCCTGTTCATCTAGCCTCCACCGCACGCTACTCCATCGGCTACTATTCAACCACCCCTCCACGGGCACCCCTCCACCGTCTACTGTTCACCCAGCCCTCCCCCGGGTCGTCCTGTTCATCCAGAGGCAACGCCACGGGGTCCTACATCCACACCCACTGCTCACTGTTCCTCGACCCCCCCGCAATGCTCACTACTCATCCAGAGAGGCAGCATCGATCGGCTTCAGTTAGTAGCGTAGCAAAGGAATCGCTCGATCGGGTTCATATAACAACCATCAATCGATCGCTCGGGTTCAGTAACGCGTAGCCTGCAGTGCAATTGCTTGGGTTCAGTTAGAGCCCAACGCCTCGCTTGGGTTCAGTTAGAGCCAACACCTCGCACACACACGCGTACGTGTACGAGAGAAACGCGCATCGCTCGGCCCCCGACCGCCCATCGTAACCGGGAACTCCCTGAAATTTTCCTCGCCCTCGCTTCTACCATGGTTTTTCCATCATGGACGGACCAAAGAATGTCATGCATTTGCGTCTCCGGCCCGCCCAAGATGAAAAGCCCATTTTCTGTCATGATTTTTTGTCATAGAAGTAGGAGCCCGCCACATCTATGATGATACCGGGTTTTGTCACAATTATCATCATAGAAGTATCATATGTATGACAGAAAAAAATTTGTTCGGCCCAAAATGTCACGGATGTGTCTTTTTTGTAGTGGTTGGGTGGCAAAAAGGGCTGTGCGACCCAAATTTGGTTGATGATGTCTCTACAGGGCTGGAGGCTACCCCAGCCAGGCTCAAATTTGAAAAAATTAGAGTGTGGGATGGTGGTGGTGACGTGGATGAGAAGTGGAACGTGATCAGACGTGAATCGTGTGCGAGAGGAGAGCGAGGTGCTAGGGAAGGCGTCTGCCCAAGCAAGGTTGAAGAAGACATGATCTAGCCGCTCTAGGGTGGGATTTGCTCGATTGTTCGACCAGGTGAACCTGCGATCAAGTAGGGGCAGTTCGATGAGCGCTAGATCATCTAAGGTTTGGTTAAAGGCATTTGCTTCGGCGTGGTGAAAGGCGGTGTTGTTTTTGTCAGAGGGGAAGCGGACGAGGTTGAAGTCACCAACAATGATCCAGGGGGTGTCATCGGGTTGTGCGATAGATGAGAGCTCATTTAAGAAATCTTTCTTGAGTGATCGTGATGATGGGGCGTAGATGTTGGTGATGGCAATGTGTTGGGAACACGCAGTTGATTGTATAATTAGGGTGGAGGAGAAGGTTAGATGTGAGAAAGAGACGGGCTGGAAAAAGTTTGAGTTAAAGGGAGAGATAGTACCCCCCGCGGTCCCGACCGCTGGCAGGGAGAAGACTTGATCAAGTGTTCGTGGTTGAAAGGATTTTAGTTTAGAGGCAAGGAGTGTGTCGAGTTTTGATTCTTGCAAGAGGGTTATATGCGGCTTAGTCGTCACCAGCTCAGAGAGTACGTCGGAGCATTTATCGTTATCGCCAAGACCACGAACGTTCCAGGAGCAAATTAAAAAGGCTTCATTACTCATAAAGATGGCTACAATACCAACGATCAGAGGTGGGGTACAACATGCGTACATGCACAAAAGATACGTGTGGAGACAAGAGTAGTAGTGGTACATTTGATAGAAGTCTCGACAGCCAAAATTACAGGGTAACGGCAGCGACATGCAGAGAAACTAAGGGTGGCGGGGACGGCCGAGAGCACGCCACAGAATCGTTAACAGTGAGGATGCAAATCATGGGGCTTCATCGTCACCAGAAGCAGAGTCCTCAGACCCAAGGATGGCATCCACCTGGCCGTCGTCGGCGCCGCAGAGCAGTGGAATTGCTGCAAGGTCCTCGACGGATGCAGGAGGGGCATCAGACTCGTGGAGGCGGGCCTCCTGGATAGCTCAGCCAATGGTCGTGTCGACGTTGGCGGCAGAGAGGCGGGCCACCTTGGTCTTGACGGCTCTGGCGAGCATTGGGGAGTACTTGGCCTCCTTGCCAGCCAGTCGCGCGCTCCGCCGAAGCTTGTCTTTGGTCACGGACTGGTCGCGCGCTATCTTATGGCGCTCCTTCCGAATGGTGCACTCGTGAGTGTCCAGATCCTGCAGAGGGAGAGCTGCATCCACGACGATCACAGTCAGTGGTAGGAAGGCAGATGGAATGATATTAGATTGATTAAGGGTGGGCGGGGAGGTGGGGTTACCAGCATCACATGAAGATTCACCAACAGAGAATGTGAGGTTGGTGGGGACAGGAGGTGCATCTGCATGCGGAATAAATGCGGCGAACACGGACACGTTGGATGGCATCAGCGGGCCCACAGGTGGAGGGGCGGTGTGCGACCCAAGGCATGGGTCAGGTGGCACCACAGAGCCCACCTGGGCGGCCAGGCGAATGACAGTTGGGGCCATGTCCATAGGAGGGGGTGCATGCACCGCGTCCAGGGAGCACGAGGCCACGCCATGCAGGAGCGGGGCGTGCATGTGATCGGAGGTAGCATAATCGTTGTCGGAGATAATGAGTGGCTGGCGCATGGTGCCAAAAAGAGGAAAGGGAGAGGCCAGAGCAGATCGGTTAGAGCCCGGGGAAGCAACAGATGCACGGGTGGCGACCGGCCTAGAGCCGCCATAGGTGGGGTCGGACCGCCAGCTCGCGCGTACCGCAGATACAATAGGTGCTAGGTGAGCAGGGGAGGGCGGGCGTCGAGATGCATGCTGAGAGAGCGGCACCGAGTCACCGTCAGATGAGTTGCCGCTGAAGGGATTGGCCCCGTCACTATGGTGCCAGCGAGAAACTTTTACTACTTTTGTGATTTTGATCTCATTGATGGGTGGAAGCTGGATGACAATGCCGGGGGGAGCTGGCTTGCCTGATTGGAGGAGCACGAGAGCGTGTACTGATGTGTAGTTGATGCCATGGAGGTAGAAATCATCAACGGCACATATGTCACCCAGAAAGGCCAGGGCGAAGCGTATGCCATCATTGTGCCAGAGCTCGTGTAGAAACTCGGAAACCTCGACCTCAGCAAGGTCAGTGAATATGGCAATAGAGCGGTTGACGTGCTCGACCGGCTCAATGGTGAAAACACTCCCCTCGAACTCGATTGGGCTGTGGCTAATGACATCATTTCGTGCGACCGAAGTGTGGAAGGTGAGGCAGGCAATCCCCCACCACGAGCCGCCCATGATAAAGGCGGGGTTGCCGCATGTGTGCTGGATAGCTCTACGGATGAGGGGGGTGGGGTTGGGGTCTGGGTGCCGGAGGTGCACGAAGGCAAAGCGGCGCGGGCAGTGAACTAGGCATGGTGGAGCGGTGACTAAATGCATATCTCCGTACGACGGCAACACGCCAGCCTCATGGAAGGGCCGTGGCGGCTGTATTGGGAGGCGAGGAGGACGTCAGAGAGCCGATCTCGCAGCTGTTGGGTGTCGAACGGTGGCGTGTGCGAATGATGGGCTCCTGGGGATGGGGGGGTGGGTGTGGGAGGAGGTGTAGAGGCGTGTGACGGTGAGTGGGGGAGAGGAGCCCCGTTGGCATTGACAGGAATGCCATTGAGAACGAAGGGGGAGGGGACACAGAGCATGGTGAAGGGTTGGGAGAGGATGACGGGGACGTCGCCGATCATGAGCGTGCATGCGGCGCGGGTCGAAGTCGAGGATGATCCGAAGGGGTCCATGCTACGTGTGCAAAAAACTGGGTTAGGATGGGAGGAGAAGGAGTCTGGAAGAGGCAGGAAGAAGGGCCAGATCCGCTTGTACCTGCAGCCACGACTACGGTGGCCGCACCGCCAGCAGCGAGCGCAACGGACTGGGTCACGGCAAGCCTCCACACAGTGATCTAGCGCAAGGCACCTGAAGCAGCGGCGCTTTCTTTTGGTGGGTGGAGGAGTGTGAGAGTGAAGGTGATGGGGAAGGAGGTGTCTGGGTGTTATATATTTGGGGGGTGGGAGTGGATGGCTATGAGCAGGAAGGGGGGAGAGTAGAGCATCTTTGTATGATGGCGTCGTTTTGCTATTGGATCGAGAGGGTGGCAAGGCCGCCGTCAGGGTGGCTGGGGCCGTTGCGTGTGTCACAAGGCAATGGGGCGACGTGCTGTGGTGTGGTGACCGAATGACCGACGTAGCCTATAGAGGTGGGTTAGGCGTGATGACAAGGCCTAGTTGCATATCAGGGGGAGCGTGGAGAAGGTGTAGCGGCGGGCGAGCGCGTGATCTCTCCGCTTCGTCAGTTCCCGATACAAGATTCGCCATTGATGCAGTCGTCGGAGCCGCGCGTGGGGAGACAGTGGGTGGCGCAGTGGGGGCCGGATTAGACATGGGGCAGGCAAGCGGGCCATCCAAAAATGGCACTGACAGAGAGACAGGGAGGGGGTCCTGGGGGCACGCATCGACTCCGCCTGCATGCAGCGAATCCGGCATAGTGTATGGATCTTTTGCTAGATACGGTGGGACAGCAGGCGCCGCACAACCATCATCATGCATGTAGCAGGCCCCAGGCGCATGCGGGGCAGGGTGGATGTGCGGAGAGCGTGCGACTGCGGTGGACTGTTGCGGCGCATGGAGCTGCAGAAGCTGGTGATCGAAAGAGCCAAGAATGGAGTCCGATCGAGTGGGCAGGGAAGGATATGTAAACTTGGAGTAATGATGAAGGAAGCGACTGCAGTGTGCGACCTCCAGATCAAGCCAGTCAAAGAGGAAGAGTCTAAACCCTTCAAAATCAAGGGATCCATATTTGAGAATTTGAATTTTGATTGAGTGGGAGTAGATGCCAGACTGGAAAATGTGCTCATGCACTTTGACTGCCAGAAAATCTTGCTTGACCGAAAAATAGTGGTTTAGGGCAGACTCAACTAACAGTTCATTAGGCCTAAGAGTAATTGGTAGGAAAGTAATCCAAAAAATGCTTGTGTTGAGTGTAATGCATGAGTGGTGAAAGCTGGGTAAAGCGATTAAGATTAAGCATACGATAAAAAAGCTAATACTAGGCCGTTGGCTACGCTCATTGGATAGATCAAGAGATGGCGATGCAGGTGGCAGTAGAGCATGATCAACCGGCGGCGATGAGGGGGCTGTGGTACCATCAGACGACGATGAGGCAACCCCAGCAGGCAAGAAGCAGGTACCCATCATGGGCAGAGGCCAGGGGAAACGGATCATCATGCCCAGCTTGTGGAAGTCACCCATGGAGGCTATGAGCGATGCTACGTCAGGCGAGGCCACAGTGAAGGAGAAGCACGAATCACCGTCATCCGTTACATTGAAAAGGTGGCAAACACCACCGAAGAGGCTAGCGAGGATGAGGCTCATCGTGGATGCATCGAGAACGAAAGGGAACTGGATGACACACGCGTACATGCGGCATCCGTGTTGCTGGTCTGGTGGGAGAATGGAGACAGGCGATCGAAATTATGCCTAGGCAACCTTTTCGAAGTGGATGCCCAGGTCTTCAGGGATTTGGAGCAGTTGTGCAATCGTCATGCATGTAGGAGTAGAGCGAGCTGGTGGTGGATGCGGGGGTAGGGTTCGGGCAAAGGAGAAGGAGTAGTTGCGGCAACGGAGAGCGGTTTGAGCGAGAATGATCTCTGCAACACGCGCAGAAGCAACGTGGAAACGAAAGATCAAGGGAGAACATTGTGCGACGAAGAAGTGGGCGGCCGAGGCACCCAGAATGGCTTGGAGCAGAGCGGCGACAACAATGGCGTCGAGGTGGCAGTTGGAGCAGGCGAAGGTGATGTACATCGGTGAGGCGAGGTGGAGGGCCGGGGTGGTGGTGTCTAGACGGAGGTAGTAGCAACAATCATCTTCAAACTCCAGACCCATAGCATTGCCGCAGCCCAGGAAGCATCGGAGAGCTACCTGGCCGGCTTTTACATAAGGTAGGTCAAAGAAGGGTGAAGGTGGTGGAGCTACTAATGGAAGGAGCTCGTGTAGGGGGTTGGTGGCGAGAGTTAGGTCGTGGGTGGTGCCGGTGGCATGCCCGTCGCCCAGCAGGCTGGCAGGCGAGGAGGGTGGAGCAGGAGCGGGAGCGGGAGAGGGAGCGACCATCGACCGTGATTTCCCTCCTTTCTCCAGGTCTTAGAAAAACCCCTTGAAGCTACTTAAGTTATTCTTGTTGAAGTTTGGCCTTGTGTTCTTCTTTCTCCAAAATTGCCTTGAAGCAAGAGCCATGTGTTCATGATAATCATACTTAGTATCTTCGGGGTTGCTCTCATCTTCTTCCTCATCATCCTCTTTGTCGGTGGGAAACGACACCTATGGGATCACTGGAATCCCTTCTACGGTTGCGGGGCACGGGGATCGTGACGAGAGCGGGACTAGCAGACGACACAAGGGGGATTGACCCAGGTTCGGGCCACAAAGATGCGTAAAACCCTATGATCTTGCTTTGGTGGTTGTATTAGTGTTCTCGGGTTCTCGAACTAGCTCTAGGTGCTCCGAGGTTCGAAAAAGCCAAATCCCTTCTCAGTGCGCCATGGGCCTCCTTTTATAGATGAAAGGGGTTTCCACAGTGGCACACAGGAGGTGGAAAGTGCTACAGCGTTGCGACCTTATCGCTGGTGTTATAGGACAAGACGCATTTAATGCGAGGCTTAGGTGTCCCTTTGCTTTATTGGGGACGGGAGCAAGGCCCGTCCCGTCCGTCGCTGCTCCTCCTTGCTTCGACATGCGCCCTGGCCAGCGGTGCATGCAGTGCCATGTAGGCAGGCAAGCAGCTGAGGTGGTGCGGTGGTGAAGCCTCCACGAAGGGTTGCATGTTGCCACGCAGGTGCCTGCCCAGCTGGCTGGGTCGGCGGCTGTATGAGAACGGTGGTGAAGACTTGGTTGGTGCGGGCCTGGCAGTGGTCCTGCCGGTGCGCTTGGTGAGGGTCTCGTCGGGTGGCCCGACAAGGATCTTGCCGGGTGGACCGGCAAGGGCCTTGTCGTGGCACGCTAACTTCCCCGGTAAGGATCTTGCCGGAGGTCTCGTGGGTTTCTTTGGTGAGGATGGTTGCCTTCCTATCCCCATTTGATCTTGAGCATCCTATGTCTTCACAAAGATCTGCATACCAGCACGGAGGTGCCTCCCGAACCCCTGTCCAATGCATTTGTCTAGCGTTGGTGGGCTCAAGGGTGGCTCGCTCAGCTGGTGTGGGCGAGTTGCCCCGGCAAGGGTCTTGCCAGGGCTGCTGAGGCTGCGCCAGCAAGGGTCCTTGCCGGGGAACCTGCTTCGCCCATTCGGTCTTCGTGGCCTTGGTCCTTGTTGTTGTTCTGTTCGCCTTGTGGCTTTGGCTTTTCTCCGGCTTCCCTTCTCTGCCATGTCTATGCGTGACCGTGCCGGGAGGCTCTGACTGCCCGTGCACAAGTAAAGGGGTCAAAAGGAGAGCCCCTACTTTTGTACACCGACAGTAGCCCCCGGGCCTGGGCCATACATAAGCGCAACACGTAGTTGGGCAAGGCCCAGAACGATGCGCGGGCAGTTGGGGCGGATTTTTTACCGCGGCCACTGTTCTGTCCGCTGCACTTCCCCACCACCCGCGTTGAACGCGCGACGTGGGGGTCGTGCGCGCGCATGATGTGGGCTTGCTAGCGTCACCTTGTGGCGGAAAGTAAAGAGGCGGCTTGCGTGTCTCTTCGAGACCGCAGGGCCGCCTCCTATTTACTGCCCTTGTTCGGGAACCGTCGTCCCACGCGTCCCACTGCGCCCTCCCCTTGCGCCATAGTCGCCGCATGCATAACACAGAGTGAATGATAGGCGCAGGGGACGTGGATAGCCGCGCGCGTGCGGGTCGATTCTCACACGTCTTCAATGGAGCGGGGAGGGCGGTCGACGATCCCGCTTGCTGTCACTTCGAGAAGCCGGATTGACCGAGAGGGGGCGGCCGAGCCTCATCCCCGTTGTCGGTGTCAAAACCGGTGGATCTCGGGTAGGGGGTCCCGATCTATGCATCTTAGGCTGATGGTAACAGGAAGCAAGGGACACAATGTTTACCCAGGTTTGGGCCCTCTCGATGGAGGTAAAACCCTACTTCCTGCTTGATTAATATTGAGGATATGAGGAGTACAAGAGTAGATCTACCACGAGATCATAGAGGCTAAACTCTAAGAGCTAGCCTATGATGGTATGATTGTAATTGTGATCGGCCTTCTAAGGACCAACCTCTCCGATTTATATAGACACCGGAGAGGGCTAGGGTTTACATGGAGTCGGTTACAAGGAAGGAAATATAATATCCGGATCACCAAGCTTTTCTTCCACGCAAAGGAGAGTCCCATCCAGACACGGGCCGGAGTCTTGAGTCTTGTATCTTCACGCTTCAATAGTTCGGACGATGTATGTAGTCCGGCTGTCCGGATACCCCCTAATCCAGGACTCCCTCACCTGCCCCTTTATAAAGAGGGGAGCGGGCGGAACGGTGCCCCTCATCCTTTGGCCATCTGCCTCTCCCCATTCCTACTTTCTTCTCTTGCCATGGAGAGGGGGCATGGCGATGCTTCATCGGTGGCGGCGAGGGTTTCGGCCTGGCAGCGCATCGCTCCTCCCCAAGAGCTCGTAGCGGCGGAGCCGGACACTAGAGGAAGGGGGAGGGGGCGAGGTCGAGGCCGTCGTGGTGCCCGAGGGAGAGGAGGACGGGACGGTAGGTCAGCTTCGCCTCCTCCAGCAGCCCCTCCTCCGATGGAGGGCCATGCTGGGGACAACCCCTGTGAATTCTTCGTCAGGACGCGCCATCCACTGTGCCGTCGCCTCCGCCTCTCGACTCCATTTGCGCGGGATATGGAGCTGGATCCGCCACGGGCGCTGCGGCTGCACATGAGGGGTTGTGGGAATAGTGGCACCTGGGCCGACGTCGAGTTCCCCGCCCCTCACATCATGTATCTTCACCGAGGTGGAAGACCTTCGCCCGCCTCCATAGCTTGACGGATGGGCTCGCCCTCCATTTCAAATTAATGGAGGATGGCCTCCTCTCCGTCAAGATCTTCGGGCACTTCGGGACCCGCGTGAGGTGCTGCGTGGAGAGTTCCTCCGATGATGAAGATTCCTCCTCAAGCGAGAGTGGTAAGGAAGACAACGACAGCGACGACGAAGGCAGCGGGCGGCAGGATGACGAGTCCGACTAGGTGTCGGGCGCTGCTCCAGGCGGCACAGGCGTCCCCATCATCCGTGTCGCTGGCTCCTTGAACTTCTCAGGGTCGTCTTCTTGGGCGGCTGGCGTAGGGAGGCCGCGGAAGAGGAAGAGGGCGGGCGGCAAGGCCGTCAAGTCGGAGTACGCGGGCACCGACGCCTTCATCGCGTGTTGATGTCCTGCCGCCTCGTCTTCGAGCTCTGCCTCCAGCGCCGCCATCACCATCCAGCCCTTGGACGGCCAATGAGATGTTCTCTTGGTGTCTTCTGCCACTCGTAGCTCACCTAGGCGCCCCATTTGCCCTTCTGCTTTCTTGTTCCATTTCCTGAGGAGAGGGACAAGAACGGGATTATGGGCACCTTATATCTTTTTAGTCTTGTAAGCCTTCGGGCCATTGCTTGCTTTAGAACTTGTAATCCCCCTTTTTCATGTTTTTCATTTCGTATGGACTGTACCTGTATGGGATGTTTTTTAATGAAAAAGGGATGTTTGTCGGGATTTTCGTTCATGGGAGGAACCCACGACAAGGGGTGAGTCCTTGTGATCCTTAAGATAAACGTTTTTTTGCCCGGCAACATGCCTTGCCGTCCCCCCACCTTGCTCGAGCTTTCTCACGCTTTCGACGGAGGCAGGGATGAGGTGGGCTTAGGCTCCTCGCCCCTTTTCTTTGCTGTCGCGGCTACGACCAAATTCAGACCCAGGGGATAACCCTTGGGTGCCGAAAAGGGGGAGCATGGTAGCCCAGGGACAGAACGAGGTTTCACGCATCCTAGTCCATAACAAAATGCATGATGGGGGATAGAGAACTTATCTGGATCTGCAGCCCCCGGCGATCTTGGCTTGCCACGGAGGGATCCTTGTTCTTGTAGCCCCTGATCACTTTAGGCTTGCCGGGGCTCGGACGCCGGTCTGTTCCCTTCTTCCAAAATAGCTCGACAAGAATACTTACGTGCTCTGCGAGCCAAAGAAGATAGCGAGGAACAGAGAGACGCGCACTCGACCTCTAAGCTAGGGGTTAGCCACCGCTAAGCACTATCAACCCTAACTGAGGAAGAGACTCGACCTAGCACGCATGCTATAACTTAGGGCGCCAGCGCTTCGTTTATTTATGATCAGGGTCTGCGCCTGGCTTTGTACAAAGGGTTACATGCCTTGCCGGCAAGGCTTGTACAACAGGGTGGCTTGCCGGGAGGCCCGGCAACCGCACCTTATGCGTAAAACTTGCGAAGATGCTCGATGTTCCATGAGTTGCTCACTGGAATGGCATCTTCGGTCTCCAGCCGGACTGCGCCGGGCCTGGTGACTCGCGTTACCCGATAAGGGCCTTCCACTTTGGCGTTAAGTTGTTGGAATTCTTGGCCGACTGAACGCGCCGAAGAACAAGGTCGCCTTCCTCAAGGCTCCGGGCATAAACCTTGCGGCTATGGTAGCGGCGCAAAGCTTGCTGGTAGCGTGCTGCTCTCACAGCCGCCCGGAGACGATCTTCCTCAAGGAGCGTTGCGTCATCTTGCCGCAATTGCTCTTGCTCAAGCTCATCATAAGCGAGCACTCGAGGTGACCCGTATATGAGTTCCGTGAAGAGAACTGCCTCTGCCCCGTAGACCAGGGCAAAGGGTGTCTGGCCGGTGACTTGATGGGCGTTGTTCTGATCGACCAAAGAACCGCCGACAACTCATCAATCCAGTGCCTTCCACTCTTGCACAGCCTGTCAAAAGTCTTCGTCCTTAAGCCTCGCAGGACTTCAGCATTCACCCTCTCCGCTTGGTCGTTGCTCCGTGGATGTGCCACGGAAGCAAAATAGGCCCTGCTGCCGAGATCCTCAACGTATTGTATGAGGGCGTGGCTCGTGAACTTTGTGCCGTTGTCGGTGATGATCCTGTTGGGTACCCCAAAACGGCACACTAGTCCCTTGAAAAACTTGATGGCTGACTGCGGTGTCACCTTCCTCACTGCTTCCACTTTCGGCCACTAGTCCCTTGAAAAACTTGTCGATTGCGACGTACAAGTACTCAAATCCCCAGACTACACGGGGAAAAGGGCCCAAGATGTCGAGCCCCCAGACCGAGAAGGGCCGGGAGAGAGGGATAGTTTGAAGGGCTTGAGTTGGTTGATGAAGCTTCTTCGAATGGAACTGGCACACTTCACACTTGGTTACTAGTGCCGTCGCATCCTGGAGGGCGGTGGGCCAGAAGAAACCTTGCCGGAAAGCCTTGCCGGCAAGGGCGCTCGACCCTATGTGGGAGCCACATATGCCTCCATGTATCTCTGCCAACACCTTTAGTCCTTCCTCCCGGGAGATGCACATCAATTTCACCCCGTTCGATCTTCTTCTGTACAATACGCTATCAACGAATTGGTACAGAGCAGACCGGCGGGCTACTGTTTCTGCCTCTTCCTGCTCCTCAGGAAGCTCCCCTTTTTGAAGGAATCAGACAGTGTGTTGTGCCCATGCCGGAGCCTGTGGCTCGACGGCAAGGACCAAAGGCATATCTTCTGCCGCGGGAGCGCCCGTCACCACGGCCATGACCTGAGGTCCTGCCTGAGTCGGTTGCCCCGCAGCAGGGTCGGCATCCACGACAACATCTTCGCTGGCGGCTCCGGGGAGCTCGGTGGGGAAGTACTTGCCGGGGCCTAGCTTCCTACGCTTGCTCTGCTCGGTCGACGACTCAACGAATGGCTGGGTTAACTGAAGCACAAAGGTACCTGGTCCCACAGGTAGCTTGAGGGCAGCGTGCTTTGACAGGTAGTCGGCCATGTCGTTCTCCGCTCGAGGGACATGTTCCGCTTGTATACTGTCAAAGCGCTCCTCCAGTTTCCTCACCTCATCAACGTAAGCTTCCACTAATGGGCTTTGATAATCTTTGTTGATCTACCTGACGACAAGCTGTGAGTCGCCCCTGACGATGAGCTTCTTAGCTCTGAGGTCTGCCATGATCCTGAGACCGGCAAGCAAACCCTCGTACTCGGCGGTGTTGTTGGTCGACATCTACCGGGGAAAGTGCATCTGGACAACATACTTGAGGTGCTCTCCGGTGGGTGCGACAAGCAGCACAACAACACCGGCGCCTTGCAGCGAGAAGGCACCATCAAAGTACATGATCCAGTCGCGGCTCGTTTCCCTGCTGGGGAGAGTGGTCTCTTGCACCTCTTCGTTGGGCTTTGAGGTGCATTCCACAACAAACTCCGCCAAGACTCTGCTCTGAATCGTCGAGGTACTTTCAAACTTTAAGCCAAAACTCGACAGCTCCAAGGCCCATTCCACGATCCTCCCCATCGCATCTGGGTTGTGTAGTATCCGTTGCAATGGGAGGCGTGTGACCATCGTGATCTCGTGCGCTTGGAAGTAGTGGCGTAGCTTCCTCGAAGCCATAAGGAGGCCGAAGAGCAGCTTTTGCACACCTGAGTACCTTGACCTAGCCCCCCGCAAGAGGGAGCTGACGAAGTACACTCGGTGTTGCACCATTTTCTTTTTCTGCGCCTCTTCACCCGGTTGTGTGGGTCCTGTCGTGCTGGCGCCGGCCCCTGCCGGGGACTCGATCTTGCCGGGATCGAGCCCTACCGGAGAGGGTTTTGGTTTGCCTTCTGTTGGCTCTGCCACTGTTGCTGCCTTCTCGTCGACCTCTCTCTGCGCCACTAGTGCGGCGCTAACCACTTGATTTGTTGCCGCTAGGTAAAGCAGCAACGGTTCTTGTGGTTTGGGTGAAACCAGCACTGGGGTAGAGGAGAGGTATTTCTTCAAATCCTGCAGTGCTGCCCCGGCTTCTGGGGTCCACTCCACTGGCCCTGCCTTCTTCAAGATCTTGAAAAAAGAAAGGGCATGCTCCGCGGACTTGGAGATGAACCGGCTCATGGCGGCAACGCAACTAGTGAGCCGGCGCATGTCCTTGATCCGTCTGGGTGCCTCAATTTGCTTGATGGCCTTGATCTTATCTAGGTTTGCTTCAATCCCGCGCTGGGACACAAAGAACCCGAGAAGCTTGCCGGATGGAACACCGAAGACACACTTCTCAGGGTTCAATTTGAGGTTGATCTTGCGCAGGTTCCCAAATGTTTCCTCTAGATATTGCACAAGTGTTGCTTTGTCCTTGGTTTTGACCACTATGTCATCCATACAAACTTCCATATTTCTATGTAGCTGGTGTTCAAAACCAATTTGGACTGCTCTTGCAAAGGTCGAGCCAGCACTCTTCAACCTGAAAGGCATTTGTAAAAAGCAGTACATACCACATGGGGTGATGAATGCTGTATTTTCCTCGTCTTCTTTCGTCATGAAGATCTGGTGGTATCCCAGTAGGTGTCAAGGAATGATAACAGGTCACATCCAACCGTGGAGTCAACAATCTGGTCGATGCGCGGTAATGGGAAGGGATCCTTTGGACAGGCCTTATTGATGTCTGTGTAATCAATACATAGCCTCCACTTCCCATTTGTCTTGCGCACCACTACCGGATTGGCCAACCATGTCGGATGGAGTACTCCTCTCACCATGTTGGAGCAGTGTGGAGGCACAATGCTCCCCAAGAAGCCACTAGGGCCACCGTATTCTCCTCACACCCTCACACAATGCGAGATGTCATGATTCCACTATTGGTGCCCTTGCAGGCGGTGACCGGACCTTTACAAACAAGGTTGGGGCAATCTCCACAACTTAATTGGAGGCTCCCAACAACACCAAGAAGCTTCGCCACAATGGAATATGAATCCATGGTGACCTGAACCGTCTAGGGTGCTCAAACACCCAATAGTAACAAGATCCACAAGGGATTAGTGGGGGGAATCAAATTTCTCTTGGTGGAAGTGTAGATCGGGGCCTTCTCAACCAATCCCTAGAAAATCAACAAGTTTATTTGGTTAGGGAGAGAGATCGGATGAAAATGGAGCTTGGAGCAACAATGGAGTCTAGGGAAGGAAGAGGTAAGTCCTCTTGGAGAAGAAGACCCCTTTATATAGTGGGGGGACACATCCAACCGTTATGCAGCCCGCAGTCCACATCTGGGCCGTACTACCGTTTCTAGAGCGGTAGTACCGCTGCCATAGTGGTACTACCACTATGGCAAGCAGGCATAGGGCAAGCGTAGCTGAGGAATAAGAAGTACACGCACTAGGGAGGTACTACCACCCTAAGGGTGGTACTACTGCCAATAGGTGGTACTGCCGCTTCCTACAGCCGCTGGAAAACAGGGGAGGGCAGCGAGCTGAGCGGCAGTTGGAGCGGACGTAGGAGCGGTACTACCGCTGACAAGCGGTACTACCTCGCCCTACTGCCGTCCCTACTACTGCTCCCATGCGTGTTCCTTTAAGGAAACCCGACACGAAAAATGGAGACCACAGCAGGGGCGGTAGTACCAGCAGCACTAACAAGCGGTACTACCGCCCTGGCCGCGGTAGTACCGCTTAGCACAAAGCACCCCTTGTTTTGCACAACACAGAAACTCCAAAGAAGCAGGAAGAAGGCAAGGGTGCAAGGAGAATGTGAACGTGATGATTCCACCCATACTCTTCCGAAATGGATCCCCTCTTGATAGTACGGTTATTTCTATTACTCAATTCCACATAAAAGAAACGAAGGAAAATAATCCGTCTAAAGTGAAGTCCTCGAGGGGTAACAATCGCATAGTGCTCTTATATTAGAAAACCTGAAAAGCTTAATGCACAGATTAGTCCGCAAACGTATTGTCACCAATCACCAAAACAACGGAGGAAAATAATGCCCTAACAGAGGACGAGGGGATGGGGCAAACTGAACGGGTATGGGGGAGTAGAAACTCCCCCTGCCCGATACATACCCCACACACCCAGCCCTAAGCGGTAGTACCACGGTATACCACTTTGGTGCAGATTTGAAGCACAATGCGCCCAGTGAACCGCTCCATGGTAGTACCGTATCGACAGGGCGGTAGTACCGCTCGGCTGCTGCGGTAGTACCACTAAGGCGCCCCAAAGTAGGAACAAGGGGGGGGGGGGGAAGGCTTATGCAAGACTTGCAAAAAACGGAAATACCACACAAGACACAAGACTAGCCAAGGCAAACCCGAACACGACCACACCAAAGCACAGCTACTCAAATGAGAGGAGCACAAGCAATAGGAAACAACACAAAGACAAACTCTCGAGAAGAGAGGGCGGTGGTCGAGACCACCTATGTTTGAGCAAATGGTATGGCGTCGCGAAGAATTATCCTTGGGCCCATGACCAAAACTCATCTTTGAAGCACAAGTGCCATAAAAAATGGCTAATGTGAAAGACTTGATCAATTTATGCATAATGGGGGAGGGAGAGTTCATTGAGAGAACAACACTCCCCCTATGTCCATGCCTACACCTAAACAAGACATCATGAAGAGTGTGGTGGGGTGTGCAAGAGTTCAAGCCACATTGCTCGAATCAATGATATTTAGCTCATGCCTTAACTCATGAAATCTTGCTTCATCCAAGGGCTTCATGAAAATATCTGCAAGGTTATCATGAGTGTTGACATACTTGAGCTTGATCTCCCCTCGCCTAATGTGATCCCGGATGAAGTGATACTGAATATCAATATGCTTCGTCTTGAAGTGTTGCACCGGGTTGAGAGAGATCTTGATGGCACTTCCATTGTCACACCAAAGAGGCACTTCGTCACAAGTGACACTGTAATCCTTCAAAGTTTGCCTCATCCATAGAAGTTGAGCACAACAACTACCGGCAGCCACATACTTTGCTTCGGTGGACGAGAGAGATACACAACTTTGCTTCTTAGATGACCAACTCACTAAGGAGTTACCAAGCAATTGGCACCCTCCGGAGGTGGACTTCCTATCCACTTCGCCTCCCGGCCTATATGAGTGTATAGCCCAAAAGATCAAAGTTGGCTCCTCTTGGGTACCATAAGCCAAAGTTTGGGGTATGAGCCAAATATCGAAAGATTTGCTTGACTGCCACAAAGTGGCTTTCCTTAGGTGCAGCTTGAAACCGTGCACAAATCCCCACACTCAACATGATATCCGGTCTAGGTGCACAAAGGTAAAGCAAGGATCCAATCATGGAGCGATATACCTTTTGATCCACCTCTTTACCATTGGGATGAATGTCAAGTTGGCATTTGTTGGGCATTGGAGGCTGGCTTGACATCACTTAGCTTGAATCTCTTGAGCATATTTGGCTTGGTTGATGAAGGTTCCTTCTCTTCTTTGCTTGATTTCGAACCCGAGAAAGAACTTCAACTTTCCCATCATGGACATCTTGAACTTTGAGGTCATGAGAGCAGCAAATTCCTCATTGAAAGCTTTGTTAGGGGAACCAAAGATAATATCATCAACATATAGTTGGCACACAAACAACTCCCCTTTGACCTTCTTAGTAAAAAGAGTGGGGTTGATTTTCCCAATTTCGAACCCAAGATCTTGTAACAACTCAGTAAGATGCTCATATCACGCACGTGGAGCTTGTTTAAGGCCATAGAGTGCCCTGTTGAGTTGGTACACATGATCGGGGAAATAGGGATCCTCGAACCCCGGGGGTTGTTTGACATATACCAACTCATTAATGGGACCATTAAGAAAAGCACTCTTCACATCCATTTTTTGCAACTTGAAATTGTGATGAGAAGCATAAGCAATCACCAAATGAATAGATTCAAGGCGAGCAACGGGAGCAAAGGTTTCACCGTAGTCGATACCCTCGACTTGGGAGTAGCCTTGTGACACCAAACGAGCCTTGTTGCAAACAATGATTGCATGAGCATCTTGCTTGTTCTTGAATATCCACTTGGTTCCAATGACATTATGATTCCCGGTTGGCCTTGGCACTAATTTCCACACTTGGTTGTGCTCGAAGTTGTTGAGTTCTTCATGCATGGCATTGAGCCAATCCGGATCCTCGAGCGCCTCATAGACCTTTTGGGGTTCGACACAAGAAACAAATGCGTGATGTTCACAATAGTTTGCTAATTGTCTATGAGTGCTTACCCCCTTTCTTAGGCTTCCAACCACATTCTCCATGAGATGACCTTTGGTTGTGAGCTTGTAAGCGATCTTCGCGGCACGACGCTCTAATTCCTCCTCGGATGTGAAAATAGGAGGGGTAACTTGATCATCTTGAATGCTGTCTTGAGCTTGTTCTTGATCTTGAGTTTGCTCTTGATCTTGAACTTGCTCAAAAGGGAGAACTTGACCTTGGGCATCACTTGGTGGTGCACCACCATCTTGAGGTTGATCTTGCCCTTGATCTTGTTCACGTGGTTGAGGGACTTCACTTTATTCTTCGGAAGCGTGTGGGTCTTGGGTCGGTGATGGCTCCACTTGAGTGGAGCATTGTCCTTCTCCTTCGGCCACAAGGGGTTCCTCAATGGGTAGGATATGACCAACACCCATTATTCTTATGGCTTGGGGAGGAATTTCATCACCTACATCACAAGTACCACTTTGCTCCATTGGGAGCCGTTATTCTTGTCAAACTCCATGTTACACGTCTCCTCAATGAGTCCCGTGGACTTGTTGAGGACATGGTAAGCATGAGAGTTTGTAGAATAACCAACAAATATGCCCTCCTAAGCTCTAGCCTCAAATTTGGACAAACGAACACCTTTCTCGAGAATGAAACACTTACACCCAAACACCCGAAAGTACTTGAGGTTGGTCTTGTTACCGATGAGTATTTCATTGGGAGTCTTGTTCAAGCCATTGCGGAGATAGAGCCGATTGGATGCATGAGATGCGGTGTTGATAGCTTCGGCCCAAAAGTTGTAAGGAGACTTGAACTCCGCTATCATGGTCCTTACCGCATCCATCAACGTCCGGTTCTTCCTCTCCACGACACTCTTTTGTTGAGGGGTGTAAGGTGCAGAGTATTGATGCTTGATCCCGTCATCACTAACAAAGTCATCCAAGGTGTAGTTCTTGAACTCGGTGCCATTGTCACTTCTTATTGTCAAGATCTTTGCATCGTGTTGACGTTGAGCTTCATTTGCAAAGTCGATGACGGTTTGTTGGTCGTACTCTTCCTCTTGAAGAAATATACCCAAGTATATCTTGAATAATCATCCATAATAACCAAGCAATACTTTCAACCCCCAAGACTATCAAAGGATGGAGGCCCAAAGAGATCCATGTGAAGGAGCTCCAAGGGTCTCTTTGAGTAGATGATAGTTGTGGGAGGGTGAGCCTTCTCATGTAGCTTTCCTTCGATACAAGCACTGCAAGCACGATCTTTGGCAAAACTAACATCTGTTAGTCCACGGACATGGTCCCCCTTGAGAAGACTTTGCAAAGATCTCATATTGACGTGGGCTAAATGGCGATGCCAAAGCCACCCCACATCAACTTTAGCCATTAGGCATGTCGCGGTCTTAGTGGGTCGCTCCGAAAAGTTAATCACATAAAGACCGTACTCGACATACCCAACAAAGGCTACTTTAAGAGTCTTGCTCCACAAGAGGGCCATGGTATCAATATCAAAGAATATGGCAAAGCCCATGAGTGCAAGTTGACGAATGAAAAGTAGATTGTATGCAAGGGACTCAACAAGCATGACTTTCTCGATCGTGAGATCATGAGAAATGCCAACCTTGCTGTAACACCCACGATGCGGCTATATCTCCCACGTATCGAAGCACGACTTAGAGGCATAACCGCATTCTGGTTTTGTCGCAAGAAGGGTCATCTTCACACAATCCCATGTAATGAACAAGAATGGGATAAAGAGTTGGCTTACAATCGCCACTTCACACAATAAACATATAATAAAACATACATCATTCAGAGTACACACATATAGTTCGACTATGGACGAAGCCAAAAGAAAAGAAGATAACCCAACTGCTAGATCCCCGATCGTCCCAACTGGGCTCCACTACTAATCAACAATAAACAAAACATAGCAAGAACCAAGGTCTTCGTTGAGCTCCCATCTGAGCTCGGTTGCATCACCTGCACCTGTATCATCGGCACCTGCAACTGTTGTGATAGTATCTGGTGAGTCACGAGGACTCAGCAATCTCAAAACCCACGAGATCAAGACTATTTAAGCTTAAGGGAAAGGAAGGGGTAATGAGGTGGAGTAGCAGCAGCGACTAAGCATATATGGTGGCTAACATACGCAAATAAGAGCGAGAAGAGAGCAAACGAAACAGTCGCGAACTAGTAATGATCAAGAAGTGATCCTGAACTCCTACTTACGTCAAACATAACCCAAAAACCATGTTCACTTCCCGGACTCCGCCGAGAAGAGACCATCACGGCTACACACGCGGTTGATGCGTTTTAATTCGTATCTGGTGTCAAGTTATCTACAACCGGACATTAACAAATTCCCATCTGTCTATAACTGCAGGCACGACTTTCGAAAGATTATACCCTGCAGGGGTGTCCCAACTTAGCCCATGACAAGCTCTCGCGATCAACGAAGGAATAGACCTTCTCCCAGGAAGACCCGATCAGACTCGGAATCCTGGTTTACAAGACATTTCGACAATGGTAAAACAAGACCAGCAAAGCCGCCCGATGTGCCGACAAATCCCGATAGGAGCTGCACATATCTCGTTCTCAGGGCACACCGGATGAGACATCCTATGAGTAAAACCAGCCCTCAAGTTTCCCCGAGGTGGCCCCGCAGTCTACTCAGTTCGGACCAACACTCGAAGGAGCACTGGCCCGGGGGGGGGGGGTTAAAATAAAGATGACCCTTGAGTCTGCAGAACCCAAGGGAAAAAAGGCTTAGGTGGCAAATGGTAAAACCAAGGTTGGGCCTTGCTGGAGGAGTTTTATTCAAAGCGAACTATCAAGGGGGTCCCATAAATCACCCAACCGCGTAAGGAACGCAAAATCCGGGAACATAACACCGGTATAACGGAAACTAGGGCGGCAAGAGTGGAACAAAACACCAGGCATAAGGCCGAGTCTTCCACCCTTTACCAAATATATAGATGCATTAATTAAATAAGAGATATTGTGATATCCCAAAAATAATCCTGTCCATCATGGAGCAATCTTCAACTTCACCTGCAACTAACAACGCTATAAGAGGGCTGAGCAAAGCGGTAACATAGCCAAACAACGGTTTGCTAGGAAGGGTGAAAAGGTTAGAGGCTGACATGGCAATATGGGAGACATGGTAAATAAGTGATAGGCAGCACAGGATAGTGATAGAACGAAGCAACTAGCAAGCAAAGATAGAAGTGATATCGAGGGTAATGGTCATCTTGCCTGAAATACCGATAGGAAGAAGAACGAGTCCATGAAGAAGACGAACGGACGTAGTCGAACGAATCCTCACAACTCCGGAACGAAACCGAAGCTAACGAGAGAAGCAACTGGAAAGAAGCAAACAACGCGGTAAACACACAAGCATAATCATGGCATGATGCATAATCAAGTATGATGCATGTCCGGTTTAAAGAGGCATGGCATGGCAAAGTGCAACAAACAATACTACAAGTTAAATGGAGCTCAATATGCAACGAGTTGCATATTGACGGAACACCACAACAATTATTTAGTTCACTCTCGGTTAGGCTAACCAACAATATTAAATGTTGTCAAACATGGCAAGAGGTGAAGCATAATTAAACTACATATTTAGGCAAGTTTAAATGAGGCCGGAAACACAAACAACAATTCCGGAAAATCCCCATATGTCATTTAGCAATTTAATGCAAACACAATTTTAAGCATTTAAATGTTGTTATCATGATGCGGATGACATGCACAAGTTTTATGCAATTTTTATGAAAAAGTTGACATGAAGATGATAAGGAGCATTTGTCGCCATGGCGGAAGGAAAAGGGTGCCACAGCGGCGCAACGAAAAATGGTGCCACGGCAACATATCCCAAAATGATGCCACGACAACATATCGGTTCCGGTAGCTCACGGAGATACCGGTGCAAAAGGAAGCGTGCGGATGAGCGCAACATGCAAGATGGTGGGGTGCTCCCGACTTCCGGGTTCCCACGGGACGGTGGCATGGCAAACGAGTGATAATCGGACACGGTGCAAACATATGGTACATCTCATACAACACACAAACATTCGTTCACGGGCGGTCGCCTCGGGGTTTATACCTTCAAAGCGTGCGTTTGGGCGGAACGAGTTTGTAGTGGAAGTAGTCGTTCACGGCGTCGGTAGAGGTACTCGCGATCTTGGCGACGGTAGTTGTACACGGCAATCGTAGTGGAACTTGGTGTGTCCAAGGTCTTCGGCGTAGTGGTACACGGCGACGGTAGTGGTACACGTTTTTGAAGATGTCCGAGGTCGTCGGGCTTGCCGGTCTTGTCAACTCGAAGGGGTACTTGGCGTCCGGTGCGGTACTTGGCGAAAACCATGAAGAGGGTACTTGTACTCGCATCGTCGTGGAAGTAGTCGTTCGGGCTCCCGTGCGGACTTGGTGGTCGTAGTTGTACAAAAACAGCATCGGACTTGGACGAATCCAGAGGCGTGCACAGGCAGTGGTGGTCGTCCATGGAGGGGCGCTAGTTGCCGGAGAAGGGCCACGCCACGGAGCTCAGCAAGGAAGGCGGGTTCGCGGGAGGCGCAGGAGGGCGATGAAGCAGCAGAGGCGATCTTGCCGGACCTGCGCCTGCGGCTGATGACGGCAGCACAGGAGAGCTTGGGGTCGGCCCTGGCGTCAACTTGGCCAGGGAGATGGTGGAGGGGCTTGGAGCCGCGGGGACGTCTTGTGGAAGCTCCGGCGAGGGCACCGGTGGTCACGGACGAGCGAAGCAACGACGAGGAGGTCGGGGAAGGTCCGGGCGCGGCGTCGGCGAGAGGGTGCAGCAGCTGCTGCTGCTGCCGGCGGCGAGGTCGAGGCGGAGGAGGAGCTGCAGAGGAGCGGCTGGAGGCGGCAAGCCAGCAAGGGGACCGGGCGCAGGAGATGGCGCGACGGGCGACGACCGTCGCCGGAGGCGGGGAGGCAGCGGCGAGGCACTCGAAGGATGACGAGACAGCGGCGGATCCGGCCAGTAAGAGGCGCCGGCGGCAGGAGAAGGGAAGGCGTGGCGAAGGACGGCGGCGAGGGAGACGTGGTGGCGGAGGGAGACTCGCGAGGGGCCATGGCCAGAGGGAGAGACTGAGGGGATCGAGCGAGAGGAGGGTTCGATGCGTGCGGCGCTGGAGGGAGATGGGGATCGAGCAGGAGGCTGCGGCGCTGGAGGAGGAACAAGGGGAGAGATGGGGTGCGTGGGGGCTGGGCTAGGGTTAGAGGCGGCTGGGCCTTGGGCCGGTTGGGTCGGCCCAGGTGGAGAGGAAATGGCCAGAGGCCTGGCTGGGCTTACCTCTCTCTTCTCTCTCTCTCTCTTATATTTTCTTTAACAGAAAAGCAAAAAGAGAGAGGAAAAGAAAAGGAGGGTTAGGGAAAGAAAATGCGCAAGGGGATAATTTTCCCAGACTCGCAAAAATGAGTTTGATCCAAGAAAAATAGGAATGGCCAAGATTGCAATATTTAAATTCAAACTCATTTGAATTTAATTCAAATGGGTTTGAACGGAAGTGAGGGTTTGGGAAGGTCCAAAAATGTTCGGATTTTTGGTGGAGCTCCGGAAAATGACGAAATAATTGTTGGCAAGGTTGGAGACCAAGAATTGCGATAACAATGGCATGGGATATTTTGCAAGTGTGTTTATGGGTGATTCCAAATTAGTGGAATATTTAATATAGCTCCCTAATATTGGAAGATATGTTATAAAGAGAAGTCACCATGTGAGTTCCCTCGGTTTAAATAGATCAAAAGATCTATGCAATTTATTTAGTTGAGTTTTAAAAATAAATGGCATGATGGCATGATGACGTGATGCAATGCACATGATGCAGAGATGAATGCACGAACCAAACAAAATCACACGACGAATCTCGGAAACCCTAGAAGGCATCTGAAGCTCCGGTCTTGGGGCGTTACACTTGCCAAGACCCAATACCTTAGAATATGAGGCATCACCCCACTCGAGGTTGTTAGGCATAGATGGGATCTTGTGCATGTCCACCACCAAGTCCTTGCTTCCGGTCATATGATTTGTGGCTCCACTATTGAGCAATCATAACCCCCCACCGGAAGCAAACACCTACAAGAGATCAATGCTTGATTTTAGGTACCCATTTTGTAATGGGTCCTTTGATGTTAGTAACAAGGGTCTTAGGAACCCAAATAGACCATTCAATGTACCCATAAGGAGAACCAACAAATTTAGCATAAACATGCCCATCACTAGCACGGCACAACACATAAGAAGGGTTAAAGTCGCCGACTTTGTTGGAAGGGGTGGCATTGCCCTTTTTGGCATCACCACCCTTCACATTGTTCTTCTTCTCCTTTGGAGCACCCTCTCTCCCCTTCACAAAAGTTTGCTTAAGAGGGGGTGGTCGTTTGGTCTTGTCGTTCTTCTTCTTGTTCTTGGAATTGGGTGCAAACCCAACTCCCTCTTTGGCCACAACTTCCTTTTGATTGCTCAAAAGGTCATTGAGGTTCTTCTCACCTTGTATGCACGTCACAAGGCCTTTCTCAAGTTGCTCCTTCAACTTGGCATTCTCCCCCACAAGATGCACATGCTCACAACACGGGTTAGTAGCATTTGCATCATCAATTAATACCATATGAGGAAAGGTGGCTTTATCCTTGGTTAGCTTCACTTGGAGTTGATCATGAGACTCCTTGAGGCTAGCATGAGCACCCTTCAAGACCTTGTGAGCCTTGTCGAGTATATCAAACTCATCCTTGAGTCTAACATGGTCAACCCCAAGTTTAGCCTTCTCGGAATTTAGCACACAAGATACAACAAGAGCATGATCAAGATCTTTCTTTAATTTAGCATGGTCATCGTTGTGTGACTCCTCAAGAGCCAAACGATGCACACGCTCTTCCTCAAGAGCATTAGAGAGATTCGATATCTCATCGGCATAGTCACGACTATGACCTTCCATCTTAGAGATGGTTTCTTCATGAGCCTCAATCATGTCATTGGCTTCACCAAGTTGTTCCGAGAGAGCAACGAAGTGCTTCTTGGATTTGCCCTTGAGCTTATTCATAAAAGACTCAAATTCATTTACTTCCTCATTAGACCCCTCACTTTCATCAACGCAATCCGTCAAGGAGGGATTAGTAATGATGGTGGTTTTGATGTTGGGGGTTACCTTGTTGGTGGCTTTAGCCATGAGGCACTTGGTGGTGATGTTCTCGTTGGGTGAGTCGAAGAGGGACACCCGTGGAGTTATGGCAATGGCAACGGAGGCCATGGCCATGGATTCACTATCTTCATCATCATAATCATCCTCATGGTATTCTTCTTGAGCCACCAACCCTTTAGTTGGAGTCTTCTTGATGAAGTTGTTCTTGTTGGGGAGGGACTTGGCTTTGTCTTTTCGGATGAGCTTGCCACCATTGTCGTCCCTTTTCTCGTAAGGGCACTCCGCGACAAAATGGCTCACATTGCCACAATTGTAGCATGTTCTCACATGTTGCTTGCCATTGAAGCCACTTGAGTTGTTCTTGTTGAAGTTTGGCCTTGTGTTTTTCTTGCTCCAAAACTGCCTTCGGGGTTGCTATCCTCTTCTTTCTCTTCTTCATCTTCATCCTCTTCTTCCACACTAACCTTGGCCTTCAAGGCAAGGTTGGGCTTCTTTGCTCTTTGAGAACGCAACACCGCATTGTGTTGGGGAATGTAGCAATAATTCAAAAAAATTCTACGCATCACCAAGATCCATCTAGGAGATTCTAGCAAGAAGAGAGAGAGAGAGAGAGAGGATGAGCATCTTCATACCTTTGAAGATCGCTAAGCGGAAGTGTTACTAGAACAAGGATGAGGGAGTCGTACTCGCGACGATTCAAATCGCGGAAGATCCAATCTAACGCCGAATGGACGGCGCCTCCGTGTTCAACACACATATAGCCCGGGGACGTCTCCTCCTTGATCCAGCAAGGGGAGAGGAGAAGTTGAGGGAGAGCTCCGGTAGCACGACGGCATGGTGGTGGAGCTTGCAGTTCTCCAGCAGGGCTTCGCCAAGCACTACTACTACTACGGAGGTGTTGGGGAGGGAGAGGACTGCACCAGGGGAAAGGTGCGGCAGCCCTCCCACCTCCGCTCTATTTATAGGGGCAAGGTAGAGGGGGCCGGCCCCCTCCAGATGGATCTAGAGGGGGGGCGGCGGCCAAGGGGGGAGGCTTGCCCCCCAAGCCAAGGGGGCGCCCCCTTTAGGGTTTCCCCCAACCCTAGGCGCATGGGCCCTAGGTGGGTTGGCGCCCAGCCCACCTAGGGGCTGGTTCCCCTCCATATTAAGCCCATAGGGCCCTCCGGGGCAGGTGGACACTCCCGGTGGACCCCCGAAACCCTTTCGGTGGTACCGGTACAATAACGATATACCCTCGAACATTTCCGGTGACCGAATAGACTTCCCATATATAAAACTTTGTCTCCGGACCATTCTGAAACTCCTCGTAACATTTGGGATATCATCCGGGACTCCGAACAACATTCGGTAACCGCATACTAATTCCCATAACAACTCTAGCGTCACCGAACCTTAAGTGTGTAGACCCTACCGGTTCGGGAATCATGCAGACATGACTGAGACAGCTCTCTGGCCAATAACCAATAGCGGGATCTGGATACCCATGTTGGCTCCCACATGTTCCACGATGATTGTTGGGGAACATGGTAATTTTGAAAAAAATCCTACGCACACGCAAGATCATGGTGATGCATATCAATAGAGGGAGAGTGTATCTTCATACCCTTGAAGATCGCTAAGCGGAAGCGTTTATCAACGCGGTTGATGTAGTCGTACACCTTCACGATCCGCCCGGATCAAGTATCGAACGTACGGCACCTTCGCGTTCAGCACACGTTCAGCTCGATGACGTCCTCGCCTTCTTGATCCAGCAAGACAGGCGAAGTAGTAGATGAGTTCCGGCAGCACGACGGCGTGGTGACGGTGTTGGTGAAGAACAATCTCCGCAGGGCTTCGCCTAAGCACTACATAAACAATGACGGAGGATAAACTAGAGGGGACAGGGTTGCCGGCACATGTCTTGGTGTTTCTTGATGTGTCTTTGTTTCTAGCCCTGCCCCTCTATTTATATGTTGAGCCTTGGGGTCGAAACATGGAGTAAACACTTCAAAAAAGATACATCCATGACATTTTGGGCCGAACAATTTTTTTCTGTCATACATATGATTCTTCTATGACGATAATTGTGACAAAACCCATTATCATCATAGATGTGGTGGGCTCCTACTTCTATGACAAAAAATCATGACAGAAAATGGGCTTTTTGTCCTGGGCGGGCCGGAGACGCAGCTGCATGACATTCTTTGGGCCTGCCCGTTTGTTCCCTCCCCCTCGGGACGGGTCAACCTACTTTGCCCTAAAAGGGATTGGGGTTTTAGATCCTTGGGAAATCCCTCTTCTTAATACCCCTATTCTCCACCGGGCGGTCAGCCAAGTACTGAAGCCCCTATCTTGATATAGAATGGTCCATGACGGAAAAAACCGTGGTAGAAGCGAGGGCGAGGAAAATTTCGGGGAGTTCCCGGTTACTATGCGTGGTCGGGGGCCGAGCGATGCACGTTTCTCTCGTACACATACGCGCGCGTGTGCGAGGCGTTGGCTCTAGCTGAACCCGAGCGAGGGCGTTGGGCTCTAACTGAACCCGAGCGATTGCACTGCAGGCTACGCGTTACGGAACCCAAGCGATCGATCGATGGCTGTTAACTGAACCCGATCGAGCGATTCCTTCGCTACTACTGCTAACTGAAGCCCATCGATGTTGCCTCTGGGATGAACAGTGAGTGTTGTGGGGGGGGGGAGGGGGGGTTGGATGAATAGTGAGCGGTGGCGTTGCCTCTAGATGAACAGGACTCCGTGGTGTGGAGGGCTGGATGAACAGGACGACCCCGTGGAGGGCTGGATGAACAGTAGACGGTGGAGGGGTGCCCGTGGAGGGGTGGTTGAACAGTAGCCGGTGGAGTAGCGCTCGGTGGAGGCTGGATGAACAGGAGCCCGTGGAGGCTGGAGGAGGTCGACGGTGGAGATGAACAATATCCCGTGGAGTCCCATTTTGCGGTACGCCACACCCCTCCTGATGAACAGGACCCCCCTTTCGACAGTAGCACTCCAACACAAGTCTGTTTCGTCCATTTCGTGGTACGCCACACCCCTCCCGATCAACAGGAACCCCGTTTCGACCATAGGAGGTCTGTTTCCTCCGTTTTGCGGTACGCCAGACCCCTCCCGATGAACAGGATCCCGTTTCAAACGTGGCCGGTCGAACAGAAGGCCGTTTCTCTATTCTACGGTACGCCATGCCTCGTTTCCATCGCCTGTTCTGTCCAAGCCCTCCCGATGAACACGCCCACGCATTCCATTCCAACCGAGCCGGTTGGCTCCCACGCGTTCCGTTGCCTCCCGATGAACACGACGCATTCCGTTGCCTCCCCATGAACACGACACATTCCGTTGCCTCCCCATGAACACGATGACGACGTTGTTTCTCCGTTCCGACCCAGCCATCTACACGAGCCCTGGCCGTACGTATGCGCGAGTAGGCGTTCGAGACCCCGCCCGTATGTACACATGTGTGGCCATATTTTCTTTCTTGCACATTGGCCGCTGTACGTACGTGTATATGCTACGTGCGCGCCTCTACTACGACACGTACGCGCCTCTACTATGACACATGTGCGCCTCTACATCGACCAGTATATATGTACGTACACGTTTGCGACCAGAATGACAATGCTACGTATGCTTCGACCAGGTGGGTCCCGACTGTCAGGCACTTCTTTGCGTGCGAAGATGTAGCTGGTGGGTCCTAGCAGTCAGGGGGGCACTTCCTTGCGTGCGAAGATGTAGCTGGTGGGTCCCAGCAGTCAGGGGGGGCAAATCATTTTTTTTGCGTGGACGCACTTCCTTGTGTGCAAATATGTAGCTGGTGGGTCCCAGCAGTCAGGGGGGAAACATTTTTTTCACGAAATAGGGTGGCCCGTCCAATGGCTCCCTACTGTCAGGTGGATGAATCATTATTTTCCATGTAATAAGGAGGCACTTCCTTGCTGCGACCGTGGACCCAGCTGTCAGCCTCTCCGAGGGAGTCCTAGATTAGGGGATATCGAGACAGCCGGACTATATACTTTGGCCGGACTGTTGGACTATGAAGATACAAGACTCAAGACTTCGTCCCGTCTCCGAATGGGACTCTCCTTTGCGTGGAAGACAAGCTTGGCAATTCGGATGTTAGATCTCCTTCTTTGTAACTGGGTCTATGTAACCCTAGCCCCCTCCGGTGTCTATATAAACCGGAGGGTTTAGTTCGTAGAGAGGGAACAGTCATAATCATCATAGGCTAGCTCCTAGGGTTTAGCCTCTACGATCTCGTGGTAGATCAACTCTTGTAATACTCATATCATCAAGATCAATCAAGCATGAAGTAGGGTATTACCTCCATCGAGAGGGCCCGAACCTGGGTAAAACATCGTGTCCCCTGCCTCCTGTTACCATTAGCCTTAGACGCATAGTTCGGGACCCCCTACCCGAGATCTGCCGTTTTTGACACCGACATTGGTGCTTTCATTGAGAGTTCCTCTGTGTCGTCGCAGCAAGGCTCGATGGCTCCTTCAATCATCAACAATGACGCGGTCCAGGGTGAGACTTTTCTCCCCGGATAGATCTTCGTGTTCGGTGGCTTCGCACTGCGGGCCAATTCGCTTGGCCATCTGGAGCAGATCAACAGCTACGCCCCTGGCCATCAGGTCCGGTTCGGAAACTTGAACTACACGGCCAATATCCGTGGAGACTTGATCTTCGACGGATTCAGGCCTACGCTAGGAGCGCCGAACAGTCACGACAAGCACGGCTTAGACCTGCTGTCAGACAATATTTGGGATATCGCACCTGCAATAGCTCCAGACCTAAATCCAGGGTAGATCGCGTCGTCCGAGGATGGGTGGATGGACCCCGCCCCGGAGGCCACATACTCATCGGCGGTAGAGACGAACAAAGACTCCACCCCCAAGGAAGTCTATGTCACCGGACCTCGAGACTTGTGTCCGGCTGTAGGTTCCAGACCTCGCGCACCCGAACCCACCGAATCCGGTTAGGCTTCGGTAATGGAGTTCACCGTTGTAGATATCTTCCAGCACTCGCCCTTCGGCGACATGCTGAATTCATTAAGGTCTCTCTCTCTGTCAGGAGACTCTTGGCCGAACTATGTCCGGCTCGAGTGGGAAGCAGGCTGTGGGGACCCCGACTTATAAGTCGTGATCACTGAATGCACGTGTACAGTGATCCCAGAGTCAATGCTCACTGAACACACAGAAGCTGAATAACAAGAGTCTTACATCCATACATACCGTCTTACATAAATTATGACCATTATGGTCGAGTCTTGAGAGTAACATCGCAGCAGAAATCTTCATCGATAACTTGGACCCATGCCATCTGCCTTAACCCTACATGCATTCTGACTGGGAAGCATCCTATCTCACATGTTCGTCACCAACGAACTCTTCCTTGAACTCCTGTTCTTCCATGCCTGGTCAATTAAATAACTAGTGGCAAGCCAATGAGTACTTTGAATGTACTTGCCAGCAACCCATGTTTTGGTTCGAGATACAACAACGCATGACATAGGTAAATTTTTGTGGAAAGCTAATTTTATTGCTATGACATGTTCAACAATTGGTAAATCATGCATCATATGAATTCAAGTAACCACAGGGACTGGTTACAGATATCAACATAAAGGGAGTGGGCATCAACCCAACTCGATCATGTCAAGTCCTTTGACTTGCCCCAAGTAGTTTTTCCCATTTATCCAAACACACACACTGGTTTGTAAACAAGTGGACGTAGCGCAAGAGCGGTTACCCAACTGTCCTTGACCGTGGACACGGCTATTCGAATAGTTTTACACTCTGCAGAGGTTACACACTTTACGCACAAGATCCGGGGACCTTCTGTGTCATACACGACCCGCGGTACCTCAAGTACCCGGGGTAAGAACCCGATCATTATCTATCCCTAGACGACACTAACATAGAGTCCACTCGATTGGTAATAACCCCCGTGCCCAACATTTCACATCTTAAAATTGTGGAGCCTCGCCCCCATACTCATCACATACCACAAGCACGGGGTGCCAACGGTGTGTCCGGTGCCCTGTGAAAACAGTCATGGACGCCCTACCTGGCACGACCCCGTCCCGAGAGAGCGCAACAACGACTCTCCCATCACTAGTAATGTGGGCTCCGAGCTAGTATTGGCCTAGGTAATCAATAATGCCCTTTCCCATATAAGGGTAGAGTAGTTGCGCATGTAAGATTGGAATAAGGGTCGCAACTTAAACCAATCTGTTTTGACAACAACACACACACTTTCCTCGGTACACCACTTCGTCACTAAGTGGTTACCCAACTCATTATCTTCCTCGGGCATAAGTAGCACCCGACGGGGTTTTCGAAAAGTCTTTTGAAAATACTTTGTCTCCATCACTGTGCGTATTCCCATCCCCTTTTGCATAGCAACTACTTTAGCATCCTAACTACTCTCACCGGCATAACCCTCATAAGAAGGTAGGGTCATGCAGAATGCAAGTATCAACGAGGAAGTAACGGTAGCAAAGGCAAACCACCCGAAGTGGTCACCTTATCATCATGACTCTGATGCAAGTAATAAAAGTGCTATATGACATGCATAAAAAGGGTTCTATCTAGTCTTCCAAGCAAATCACTTTATACCACTGAAAGCATCATCTCGTATAGATAAACTCCAATCGTCACTCATGTTATTCATATCCTCATGACTCCCAAGAGGGGGCGGGGGTCTCAACAAAATCGTAGATGTAAACTATCCCCCAAACTCATATCTACACACAAAAATCCATGGGTAGAACATACAAGATGTTAAGCTTGAATTAAACACCACAACCCAAGTGTTCGGCCTATTCTTCCAAGGTCCATGATAGTGCATTTCTACCCTAAGGAAACACGTCGCATGCCACTCCAAGATCATGTTTCCTTCCTATGAATCAACCCCAACAGTCCATTAACTTCCACCAACAACTACCTAATCCATTAATTCTACAAATCCAATGCCTATGGTGTTCCACACGATCTTGTAATGTCCTATAATCCCCAATTACTTGAAAGAGCTATCTTTACTATAGTCTGTCCACCAATTCCCATCATTGGGGTCAAGTAACTTCCAACCTCAAGCTTATATAGATCCCTAAATAAACTTCGACATTTAACCCAATCTCCTAGTTTATCGTCCACCGACAAACATGGTATCATGATCGAGATCATCAGTCTAAATCCATTTTACTCCGAACCAAGTAGACACACTCAACATCTATATATTCAACTAGAATCACCTACTCAAATATAAATCTCATGTTCAATGAGAACTCCTACATGTTTCCCCTAAGTCATCATCGTAGTGTCAACTATCTCTTATCAATATCCCCCGGTTAAGACAAATCCCTATACTTCCAAGAATTTCATCATACGATCATAATCGTCCTACAAAATCCAATTTAGTCTCGGGGTAATGAAAGTTATGCTACTCTATCAACATGATCCCACCAAGTTCATCTACCAACATGAAAGCCTCATAATCCACCATAAGTCTCAATAGTTCCTCAACGTCTCTAATATTAACTCATCAAGTCAGCTGTTCTCTATACATATATCCTCAAATTGGTCTCCGCTATGGCATCATCAGTTCTGGTACTATCTTAGGATGATAATGTGCTCGTTCACTATGTCCACTAGTTCCATAATGAACCAGTGCAAGGTTACGGAGGCTTAGCTGGTTCTCTTGCAATTTTGTGGCTTAAGCACTTGGTTAGGAATTCGAGCTGGGTTATATCATGAAGTATCGAAGGGTCTAGGGATGGACTTCTAATCTGAGTAAACATATCTCTACGGGGTTGCACTTGGTCAAGGAGGCTGTAGCAAAAGTCTTCATCACTAATTGGTTCGAAGTAAAATCCTTGGTGTACCTTGTCTTGCCGGCCTTCAGCTGAGGAGAGAGAGATGAGAGGGAAACATAGCATAGAGGAGGGGGATGCCTAAAGGGGGTTCTATAGTGGAAGTGCAGAAAACAAGTGCCGAAAGGGCCACACACCAGCATTAAGATAAGGAAGGTGATATAGTCACGTACTTGTTACCTAGGGCAAAAAGGGTGACTGATATCGAAACATAAACAAATAAAAACAAGCAACACACAATCATGGTTCTATTCGAACCATCATACGGACTCGACTGCGCATGGGGGGTACACGACTCATCCTACCCTAGGGGTTCTCGGATTCAGTAGTCGTGCTTTGCTCCGTGCCTCATGCAGTCTTCTAGGTTTTCCTCGGGTGTCGCTACGTCTCCTGTAGTTGTTTGATGAAACGATCCAGGTTGAGCCTAAAGAGTCTTCAACAACTTCTCGCCTGTAGAAGTGATGGGGTGAAGGTGGCTCCTCGTAGCTGGCATTGACTTGGTCTCCTCTTATCTTCTTATTCATGACGGTCCCTTTTGCCTTCTAAGGCATTGAGTGTACCAGGTAGGCAATCCTTTATGTAATGACACTAACAAGGCATAGTAGAGGTCCAATCTACCGGACACACTGTTGCCATTTTTGTTTGCGAGAGCAGGGGATGCTGAGAACCGTTTTTCCGCTCACTATAGTGAGGCGGACCAAATGGTGAGGTTCTCATCCACCGGTGGTTGCCGACACAACAATGATAGGGACATGGTTGCTCTACTAGTGATGTATATCATGACCTTGCATATCCCATGCCCTGATCATCATAGGCCAATGTTGCATCATCCTGGGGTGAATTCAAAGGTGTCACCATCCTCTGGGTCTTCATGTCCTCATTCCTCGAGGGTGTATCTTCTATTGGCATCGTCTTGCTGTGGTGTTGCCAATCTTGTGTTCAGAAGAGGTCGGTGAGTGTCTGGAAAGGCGTCTTCCTTCTAGATTATCCACGAGGATTACAAGGAATCCCCTGGTCAGGGGCATAAGGATTCTAGCGACCATTTAAAATTTTTGAAGGGGAAGAGATCAATAAGGGAAGTATATATTAGTTTCCGAAAAACTGAGAATGGGAAGAGGAGTATATATAGTTTTTGAAATTAGTGATAGTTTTTGGAAACAGTCTTACCCTAACTAACGACCATGCTAACTAAGGCTTCCTACAGTCAGGATGGCTCTGATACCAGCTCTGTGGGGACCCCGACTCATAAGTCGTGATCACCGAATGCATGTGTACAGTGATCCCAGAGATCAATTCTCACTGAACACACAAAAGGTGAATAACAAGAGTCTTACATCCATACATACCGTCTTACATAAATTATGACCATCATGGTCGAGTCTTGAGTGTAACATCGCAGCGGAAATCTTCATCGATAACTTGGACCCATGCCATCTTCCTTAACCCTACAGGCATTCTGACTGGGAAGCGTCCTAGTTCGCATGTTCCTCACCAATGAACTCTTCCTCGAACTCCTGTTCTTCCATGCTTGGTCAACTAAATAACCAGTGGCAAGCCAATGAGTACTTTGAATGTACTCACAAGCAAACCATGTTTTGGTTCAATATACAACAATGCATGACATAGGTAAATTTTTGCGGAAAGCTAATTTTATTGCTATGACATGTTCAACGATTGGTAAATGATGCATCATATGAATTCAAGTAACCACAGGGACTAGTTACATATATCAACATAAAGGGAGTGGGCATCAACCCAACTCGGTCATGTCAAGTCCTTTGACTTGCCCCAAGTAGTTTTTCCCATTCATCCAAACACACACACTGGTTTGTAAACAAGTGGATGTAGCCCAAGAGCGGTTACCCAACTGTCCTTGACCGTGGACACGGCTATTCGAATAGTTTTACACTCTGTAGAGGTTGCACACTTTACCCACAAGATCCGGGGAACTTCCGTGTCATCCACGACCCGCGGTACCTCAAGTACCCGGGGTAAGCACCCGATCATTATCTTTCCCTAGAAGACACTAACATAAAGTCCACTTGATTGGTAGTAACCCTCGTGCCCAACATTTCACATCTTAAAATTTTGGAGCCTCGCCCCCATACTCATCACATACCACAAGCACGGGGTACCAACGGTGTGTCCGGTGCCCTGTGAAAACAGTCATGGCCGCCCTACCTGGCACGACCGCGTCCCGAGAGAGCGCAACAACGACTCTCCCATCACTAGTAATGCGGGCTCCAAGCTAGTATCGACCTAGGTAATCAATAATGCCCTTTCCCATATAAGGGTAGAGTGGTTACGCATGTAAGGTTGGAATAACGGCCGCAACTTAAACCAAACCGTTTTGAAAACAACACACACACTTGCGTCGGTACACCACTTTGTCACTAAGTGGTTACCCAACTCATTATCTTCCTCGGGCATAAGTAGCACCCGACGGGGTTTTCAAAAAGTCTTTTGAAAATACTTTGTCTCCATCACCGTGCGTATTCCCGTTCGCTTTTGCATAGCAACTACTTTAGCATCCTAACTACTCCCACCAGCATAACCCTCATAAGAAGGTAGGGTCATTCACAATGCAAGTATCAACGAGGAAGTTACGGTAACGGAGACAAACCACCCGAAGTGGTCACCTTATCAACATGACTCCGATGCAAGTAATAAAAGTGCTATATGACATGCATAAAAAGGGTTTCTCAAACATGGTCAAATGGCTACTTGCCTGGTTCATCAGAGTCTTCAAGTCTTCTGGTCCTTCTCCAAATACTCCGTCTACTTTGTCAACTAACGTCGAAAATAACCACAATAAGCAACACAACAAGGCAAAAATAAAAGTGCTCTAAAATATTAATTTGACTTTTCTAGCACATCTCTGGTTATATGAAAAATAACCAGACTGGTTTCATTGGAATTGGGTTAGTGGATATTTCTAAACATTTTGATATGATGGAATCAAGGGGTTTATGGATTTGCAAGAAGTGTACAGAAATATATTTTTGAAAAATGAGCAAAGGCACCCATTTATCAAATCATGATTTTAGAAGCATCTAAGAGTTGGTTTCACTGGATTTGGAGTTCAAATGATTTTCCTATGAATTTGCAAAGTTGACAAATATGAAGAAATGGCTCATTATATTGTGTGGCACAGAAAGTATTGATAAAAATGTTCATAACCTAAGTTATTAACTTAGAATCATCTAGGAGTTTGAATCATGGAATTTGGATTAAATTTGTGTCCCCTGTGAGTTTCTAAAGTTTATGACAGAAATGGAAAATGAGATCTTATTTAATTTGTGTGAAGAAAGGTTTTTTGGAAAAATGTGCACGCTGCACCAACATGTAGAGCATGATTTATGGAGTCACCAGAAATTTGAATCATCAAATTTGGATTTAATTTGAATTATTTATGAATTTAACAAATTGTACAGAAAAGAAAAAGGGAAGAGGTTTTTATCCAAACGGGCTGGATCTGGGCGGCAACCGCGCGCACTGGGCAAGACATAGCGGGGCAGCGCACTGGGCCTGGCCCAGCCGTACGGCCGCAAGGGGCGACCGCAGTGACGTCAAAGGCGCCCGCCCAAAATACGGCTTGGCCTCGGGGAGACGGCTCCCGAAGAAGTCATGTCCACTTAACCTGCGGGCCCGGCCCTCAGGGTCACTGACATGCAGGGCCCATCTGTCGGGTTCATCCCCAACCTCCCGCTCGAATAGAGCAGGGGCAGGGGGCGGTGTCGACGGCAGCTTGCCGGTGCCACAGGCCACCGTTTCCGGTGACCCGACCACCGGCGTGCTCAGGGGACCCGGCCGCGTCCAACCGTGGGTGGCACGGTCTCCCGGGGCACCGGGTTGAGCAAGGCATTGGCCGCGACGGACTAGGCTGACGGTGACGATGGAACTCGACAGCACGACCACAGGAAGGAGAGGGAGAAGCGCGGGGAGGGCCCGTGGTGAGGCTGGAGAGGCTCTGGTGCAGCCCAGAGGGGAGGATGAGGAGTGGTGGATGCAAATTTTGGCGGAGGCCGGCGGCGTGTCTCCGGCCATGGATGTGGTTGGAGGGCACGGGGAGGGGAGTGGGTTGGACCAGGGGGTGCACGGAAGGGAGAGAGAGCCAAAGGAGTAGAGACGGGGCTCGGGGGTGGCCTTAAGTAGCCTACTCGTGGATCACCGTGGACGCGGCGCACGGGTGGCCGCGACAACAGCTCGAGAAGCCAGGAGGGAGGGAGAGGGGCTGTCTACGGCATTTGTGGGAGTCGAATAGGGTGCCAGGAAGAGAGGGAACGAGCGGGGCGAGCTCCTGGTGGAGCCACGGGCTCGCACGATCATTGGCCGAGCCGGGCGGCTCTGGGCACACGCCACAGGGGCGAGAGAGAGGGAAAGAGGAGGGGGCCTGCACGGCTGTCGCGTTGCGGACGTCGAGGACCTCGACAGGCGTGAGGGGGAGGCTCGAGGTGGTCGGGGGACGATGCGTCAACGGTCGGGAGGACGCTGACGTGCTCCAGAGCGCGTCCTTGGCCGGCATGGCATGCCTTTTCGTGGAATGGGCACGACCACTTGTGTCTGGAAGCTGCAGGGGGAGTAAACAATGTGGCAATGACATAGGATGCCCTGGGGAGCTAGTAGAGGAGAGGAGGGGTGGAGAGAGAGTGAAAATGCTGCTGCCAGCGAGGAAAAAAGGATCCCTGACCCCCTTCATCATTGCTTGTCGGTCATGGAAGCACACAAGAGGTAGAGGGGGACTAGGAGGGGTTGTGGTAAAAAGTAGAGCTCATGGAGACTAGTGGAAGAGGCCCAAACAGGGTTTTTAGTTAACATGCAGAAGGTGTTTGATATGATTTTGGGGTACTTGCACTAATTTCCTCCTTGTGCCACTTGTCAGGGGTATTTGTCATGACAAAATGACAGGGTATAAGGAAGATGAGATCATTTGTAAGAGTTTGCTAATGTAACTTTGGCAAACCCGAGAAATTAGCAGAAATGAACTTGTGTAGATCTAGTTGAGCAAATCACTTCCCCTTGATTCACCCCTTGGTTTAGTGGCCTCATTTGGTCATGTGAACATGCTCACAAAAGTTGGGATCAAGGAGAGAAAGTTTGTAGTACAAAGCTGTTCAAATTTGATTCTGGTCAGAGAGGGTTTTGGTGCACTTTGATCAAGTTATATTGTTCTACAAGACATGAGACTTGTCAAGATCACCAAATATGGCATTTGTGACATGATGGAATTTTCTTGGATTTTTATGAAAATATTTCCTGTAGAAATGTTTCAAATCCTTGAAATGGGCAGAAATGGTTTTGAGACGTTTTGTCCAATATTTTGAACATGACCATGTGCTGAAACCCTTATATATGGAAAATATATGTCCACTGAGTTTCCCTGATTTTTCGCAAATATTTTGAAAGCATTAAACTAATTTCAACCTATTAAAGACCATTTCTGGCCTAAAGAAAAAGCCTTTAAATAAAATCGGAAAATAACTTTTAATATTATATTTTTGTTGATTTGGGGAGTCCTATATCTAATCGGATTAAAATATAATTTTTGAAAGATTTTTCACACCCCAAATCAAGTACTTGCAGTGCAAACCTCAATTCAGCGGTTTTTGGAAAACTAGTTTTTGAAAATACTATTTGGCCTAATTATTTTTGTAAGAAATTATTTTTATGTCCTATACACATGTCATGATCATTGAGCAAGGTTTTTGGATCAAGGAGGAGTATAAGAGTTGGGGGATTTATTTGATTTTTAGAGCACTTGCAACCAACACACAAAAATCAAATCAAGCAAAGACCAAAACACTCAAAAAAATTTGTCAAACCACATTTTATCATGATTTATAATATTAAGTGTTGTGCCATAAAAATGAGGGTGTGACAGACCTACCCCCCTTACAAGAATCTCGTCCCTGAGATTCCCAAACTAGGCGTGGAAAGGAGTATGGAGACTTGGATTTGGGGTAATCTTCACGTCCTCATACTGCTTCTGCTTTCGAGTGGTGCTCCCTTGAACCTTGAATTACTCGATGGTGTGCCTTCATGTATGACGTTCTGCTTGATCCAGGTTGCTAAGGGGTTTCTCACATATGCCAGGTTGGGATGGAGGTCGGTGGCTTGACGATCGATGCTCTTGCAGAGATCAGGCTTATCAGGAAGTTGGAAACACTTCTAGGGTTGTGATGCATGGTAAACATTGTGCACATTAGGTAAATCAGGTGGCAACTCCAGCTAGTAACTGTCTTCTCTTCGTCTCGTAGTGATCTCAGAGGGGGTTGTTAAATCTTGGAGTGATCTCGAAGAGGGCCGATGAATATTGGTGTGGGTTTCCTTGTCATGGAAATGTTGGGTTCCTTTGAGAGAAGTGGCTTGTGGATACACCTGGTCTTCGACGCGGAGGTTTACTTCTTGACGATGGTGGTTGGTGCAGTTCTTATTCCTTGACATGGCGGTCTTCAGATGTTCCCTAACTAGCTGAACAGTCCCTCTTCCATCTTCGGGTAGTCAAGTGGGCCACCAAATATAGATGACAATCAACCTGTCCAAGTACTCCATGAAGACTTGTTCATGGGGTACATAAAGTAGGCTGGGGTATTGGTGGTGGTCTCGGTTGAGTATGGGTCAGGGTGTTCTCGACCTAGAGCCAAAGCATGTGGTCATGATCTGACCATGTTGTGGCTTGGCAAGGCTTAAGGGTTTCAATGATTCTAGGTTGCGAGTGAACGTCTGTCATCTTATCCTTGAGCACAGTTTCTGAGATGCCAATTGTTCTATCTAGTCTTCCAAGCAAATCACTTTATACCACTGAAAGCATCATCTCGTATAGATAAACTCCAATCGTCACTCTTGTTATTCATATCCTCATGACTCCCAAGAGGGGGGGGGGTCTCAACAAAATCATAGATGTAAACTATCCCCCAAACTCATATCTACACACAAAAAAATCCATGGGTAGAACATACAAGCTGTTAAGCTTGAATTAAACACCACAACCCAAGAGTTCGGCCTATTCTTCCAAGGTCCATGATAGTGCATTTCTACCCTAAGGAAACACGTCATATGCCACTCTAAGATCATGTTTCCTTCCTATGAATCAACCCCAACAGTCCATTAACTTCCACCAACAACTCCCTAATCCATTAATTCTACAAATCCAATGCCTATGGTGTTCCACACGATCTTGTAATGTCCTATAATCCCCAATTACTTGAAAGAGCTATCTTTACTATAGTCTGTCCACCAATTCCCATCATCGGGGTCAAGTAACTTCCAACCTCAACCTTATATAGATCCCTAAATAAACTTCGACATTTAACCCAATCTCCTAGTTTATCGTCCACCGAGAAACATGGTATCATGATCGAGATCATGAGTCTAAATCCATTTTACTCTGAACCATGTAGACACACTCAACATCTATATATTCAACTAGAATCACCTACTCAAATCTGAATCTCATGTTCAACGAGAACTCCTACATGTTTCCCCTAAGTCATCATCGTAGTGTCAACTATCTCTTATCAATATCCCCCGGTTAAGACAAATCCCTATACTTCCAAGAATTTCATCGTACGATCATAATCGTCCTACAAAATCCAGTTTACTCCCGGGGTAATGAAAGTTATGCTATTCTATCAACATGATCCCACCAAGTTCATCTACCAACATGAAAGCCTCACAATCCACCATAAGTCTCAATAGTTCTTCAAGGTCTCTAATATTAACTCATCAAGTCAGCTATTCTCTATACATATATCCTCAAATTGGTCTCCACTATGGCATCGTCAGTTCTGGTACTATCTTAGGATGATAATGTGCTCATTCACTATGTCCACTAGTTCCATAATGAACCAGTGCAAGGTTATGGAGGCTTAGCTGGTTCTCTTGCAATTTTGTGGGTTAAGCACTTGGTTAGGGATTCGAGCTGGGTTATATCGTGAAGTCTCGAAGGGTCTAGGGATGGGCTTCTAATCTTGATGAGTAAACATATCTCTACGGGGTTGCACTTGGTCGAGGAGGCTGTAGCAAAAGTCTTCATCGCTAATTGGTCCGAAGTAAAATCCTTGGTGTACCTTGTCATGCCGGCCTTCAGCTGAGGAGAGAGAGATGAGAGGGAAACATAGCATAGAGGAGGGGGATTCCTAAAGGGGGTTCTATAGTGCAAGTGCAAACAAGAAGTGCCGAAAGGGCCACACACCAGCATTAAGATAAGGAAGGTGATATTGTCACGTACTTGTTACCTAGGGCAAAAAGGGTGACTAGTATCGAAACACAAACAAATAAAAACAAGCAACACACAATCGTGGTTCTATTTGAACCATCATACAGACTCGACTGCGCATGGGGGGTACATGACTCATCCTACCCTAGGGGTTCTCGGATTTAGTAGTCGTGCTTTGCTCTGTACCTCGTGCAGTATTCTAGATTTTCCTCGGGTGTCTCTACGTCTCCTATAGTTGTTTGGTGAAACGATCCTGGTTGAGCCTGAAGAGTCTTCAACAACTTCTCGCCTGTAGAAGTGATGGGGTGAAGGTGGCTCCTCGTAGCTGGCATTGACTTGGTCTCCTCTTATCTTCTTATTCATGACGGTCCCTTTTGCCTTCTAAGGCATTGAGTGTACCAGGTAGGCAATCCTTTATGTAATGACACTAACAAGGCATAGTAGAGGTCCAATCTGCCGGACACACTGTTGCTAGTATCGTTTCCGAGAGCGGGGGATGCTGAGAACCGTTTTTCTGCTCACTATAGTGAGACGGACCAAATGGTGAGGTTCTCATCCACCGGTGGTTGCCGACACATCAATGATAAGGACAAGGTTGCTCTACTAGCGGTGTATATCATGACCTTGCATATCCCATGCCCTGATCATCATATGCCAATGTTGCATCATCCTGGGGTGAATTCAAAGGTGTCACCATCCTCTGGGTCTTCATGTCCTCATTCCTCGAGGGTGTATCTTCTGTTGGCATCGTCTTGCTATGGTGTTGCCAATCTTGTGTTCAGAAGAGGTGGGTGAGTGTCTGGAAAGGCGTCTTCCTTCTAGATTATCCATGAGGATTACAAGGAATCCCGTGGTCTGGGGCATCAGGATTCTAGCGACCATTTAAAATTTTTGAAGGTGAAGAGATCAATAAGGGAAGTATATATTAGTTTCTGAAAAACTGAGAATGGGAAGAGGAGTATATATAGTTTTTGAAATTAGTGATAGTTTTGGAAATAGTTTTACCCTAACTAACGACCATGCTAACTAAGGCTTCCTACAGTCAGGATGGCTCTGATACCAGCTCTGTGGGGACCCCGACTCATAAGTCGTGATCACCGAATTCACGTGTACAGTGATCCCAGAGATCAATGCTCACTGAACACACAGAAGCTAAGTAACAAGAGTCTTACATCCATACATACCGTCTTACATAAATTATGACCATTATGGTCGAGTCTTGAGAGTAAAATCGCAGCGGAAATCTTCATCGATAACTTGGACCCATGCCATCTGCCTTAACCCTACAAGCATTCTGACTGGGAAGCATCCTAGTTCGCATGTTCGTCACTAATGAACTCTTACTCGAACTCCTGTTCTTCCATGCCTGGTCAATTAAATAACCACTGGCAAGCCAATGAGTACCTTGAATGTACTCGCAAGCAACCCATGTTTTGGCTCAAGATACAACAACGCATGGCATAGGTAAATTTTTGCGGAAAGCTAATTTTATTGCTATGACATGTTCAACAATTGGTAAATCATGCATCATATGAATTCAAGTAACCACACGGACTGGTTACAGATATCAACATAAAGGGAGTGGGCATCAACCCAACTCGATCATGTCAAGTCCTTTGACTTGCCCCAAGTAGTTTTTGCCATTTATCCAAACACACACACTGGTTTGTAAACAAGTGGACGTAGCCCAAGAGCGGTTACCCAACTGTCCTTGACCGTGGACACAGCTATTCGAATAGTTTTACACTTTGTAGAGGTTGCACACTTTACCCACAAGATCCGGGGAACTTCCGTGTCATCCACGACCCGCGGTAGCTCAAGTACCCGGGGTAAGCACCCGATCATTATCTTTCCCTAGACGACACTAACATAGAGTCCACTCGATTGGTAGTAACCCCCGTGCCCACCATTTCACATCTTAAAATTGTGGAGCCTCGCCCCCATACACATCACATACCACAAGCATGGGGTACCAACGGTGTGTCTGGTGCCCTGTGAAAATAGTCATGGACGCCCTACCAGGCACGACCCCGTCCTGAGAGAGTGCAACAACGACTCTCCCGTCACTAGTAATGCAGGCTCCAAGTTAGTATTGGCCTAGTTAATCAATAATGCCCTTTCCCATATAAGGGTAGAGTGGTTGCGTATGTAAGGTTGGAATAACGGCCGCAACTTAAACCAATCTGTTTTGAAAACAACACACACACTTGCCTCGGTACACCACTTTGTCACTAAGTGGTTACCCAACTCATTATCTTCCTCGGGCATAAGTAGCACCCGACGGGGTTTTCGAAAAGTCTTTTGAAAATACTTTGTCTCCATAACCGTGCGTATTCCCGTCCCCTTTTGCGTAGCAACTACTTTAGCATCCTAACTACTCCCACCGGCATAACCCTCATAAGAGGGTAGGGTCATGCACAATGCAAGTATCAACGAGGAAGTAACAGTAACGGAGGCAAACCACCCGAAGTGGTCACCTTATCATCATGAATCCGATGCAAGTAATAAAAGTGCTATATGACATGCATAAAAAGGGTTCTATCTAGTCTTCCAAGCAAATCACTTTATACCACAGAAAGCATCATCTCATATAGATAAACTCCAATCGTCACTCATGTTATTCATATCCTCATGACTCCCAATAGGGGGGGGGGTCTCAACAAAGTCATAGGTGTAAACTACCCCCCAAATTCATATCTACAAAAAAAAAAATCCATGGGTAGAACATACAAGCTGTTAAGCTTGAATTAAACACCACAACCCAAGTGTTTGGCCTATTCTTCCAAGGTCCATGATAGTGCATTTCTACCCTAAGGAAACACATCGTATGCCACTCCAAGATCATGTTTCCTTCCTATGAATCAACCCTAATAGTCCATTAACTTCCACCAACAAGTACCTAATCCATTAATTCTACAAATCCAATGCCTATGGTGTTCCACACGATCTTGTAATGTCCTATAATCCCCAATTACTTGAAAGAGCTATCTTTACTATAGTCAGTCCACCAATTCCCATCATCGGGGTTCGTTAACTTCCAACCTCAAGCTCATATAGATCCCTAAATAAACTTCGACATTTAACCCAATCTCCTAGTTTATCGTCCACCGAGAAACATGGTATCATGATCGAGATCATCAGTCTAAATCCATTTTACTCCGAACCAAGTAGACACACTCAACATCTATATATTCAACTAGAATCACCTACTCAAATCTAAATCTCATGTTCAACGAGAACTACTACATGTTTCCCCTAAGTCATCAACGTAGTGTCAACTATCTCTTATCAATATCCCCCGGTTAAGACAAATCCCTATACTTCCAAGAATTTCATCATACGATCGTAATCGTCCTATAAATTCCAATTTAGTCTCGGGGTAATGAAAGTTATGCTACTCTATCAACATGATCCCACCAAGTTCATCTACCAACATGAAAGCCTCACAATCCACCATAAGGCTCAATAGTTACTCAAGGTCTCTAATATTAACTCATCAAGTCAGCTGTTCTCTATACATATATCCTCAAATTGGTCTCCGCTATGGCATCATCAGTTCTGGTACTATCTTAGGATGATAATGTGCTCGTTCACTATGTCCACTAGTTGCATAATGAACCAGTACAAGGTTACGGAGGCTTAGCTGGTTCTCTTGCAATTTTTTGGGTTAAGCACTTGGTTAGGGATTTGAGCTGGGTTATATCGTGAAGTCTCGAAGGGTATAGGGATGTGCTTCTAATCTTGAGGAGTAAACATATCTCTACGGGGTTGCACTTGGTTGAGGAGGCTGTAGCAAAAGTCTTCAGCGCTAATTTGTTCGAAGTAAAATCCTTGGTGTACCTTGTCTTGCCGGCCTTCAGCTGAGGAGAGATAGATGAGACGGAAACATAGCGTAGAGGAGGGGAATTCCTAAAGGGGGTTCTATACTGCAAGTGCAAACAAGAAGTGCCAAAAGGGCCACACACACCAGCATTAAGATAAGGAAGGTGATATAGTCACGTACTTGTTACCTAGGGCAAAAAGGGTTACTGATATCGAAACACAAACAAATAAAAACAAGCAACACACAATCATGGTTCTATTCGAACCATCATACGGACTCGGCTGCGCATGGGGGGTACACGACTCATCCTACCCTAGGGGTTCTCGGATTCAGTAGTTGTGCTTTGCTCCGTACCTCGTGCAGTCTTCTAGGTTTTCCTCGGGTGTCGCTACGTCTCCTGTAGTTGTTCGATGAAACGATCCAGGTTGAGCCTGAAGAGTCTTCAACAACTTCTCGCCTATAGAAGTGATGGGGTGAAGGTGGCTCCTCGTAGCTGGCATTGACTTGGTCTCCTCTTATCTTCTTATTCATGACGGTCCCTTTTGCCTTCTAAGGCATTGAGTGTACCAGGTAGGCAATCCTTTATTTAATGACACTAACAAGGCATAGTAGAGGTCCAATCTGCCGGACACACTGTTGCCATTATCGTTTCCGAGAGCGGGGGATGCTGAGAACCGTTTTTCTGCTCACTATAGTGAGGCGGACCAAATGGTGAGGCTCTCATCCACCGGTGGTTACCGACACAACAATGATAAGGACAGGGTTGCTCTACTAGCGATGTATATCATGACCTTGCATATCCCATGCCCTGATCATCATAGGCCAATGTTGCATCATCCTGGGATGAATTCAAAGGTGTCACCATCCTCCGGGTCTTCATGTCCTCATTCCTTGAGGGTGTATCTTTTGTTAGCATCGTCTTGCTGTGGTGTTGCCAATCTTGTGTTCAGAAGAGGTGGGTGAGTGTCTGGAAAGGCGTCTTCCTTCTAGATTATCCACGAGGATTACATGGAATCCCGTGGTCAGGGGCATAAGGATTCTAGCGACCATTTAAAATTTTTGAAGGGGAAGAGATCAATAAGGGAAGTATATATTAGCTTCCGAAAAACTGAGAATGGGAAGAGGAGTATAGATAGTTTTTGAAATTAGTGATAGTTTTTGGAAATAGTTTTACCCTAACTATGGACCATGCTAACTAAGGCTTCCTACAGTCAGGATGGCTCAAATACCAGCTCTATGGGGACCCCGACTCATAAGTCATGATCGCCGAATGCACGTGTACAGTGATCTTAGAGATCAATGCTCACTGAACACACAGAAGCTGAATAACAAGAGTCTTACATAAATTATGACCATAATGGTCGAGTCTTGAGAGTAACATCGCAGCGGAAATCTTCATCAATAACTTGGACCCATGCCATCTGCCTTAACCCTACAAGCATTCTGACTGGGAAGCATCCTAGTTCGCATGTTCGTCACTAACGAACTCTTCCTCGAACTCCTGTTCTTCCATGCCTGGTCAATTAAATAACCACTCGCAAGCCAATGAGTACCTTGAATGTAACCCATGTTTTGGTTCAAGATACAACAACGCATGACATAGGTAAATTTTTGCGGAAAGCTAATTTTATTGCTATGACATGTTCAACAATTGGTAAATGATGCATCATATGAATTCAAGTAACCACATGGACTGGTTATAGATATCAACATAAAGGGAGTGGGCATCAACCCAACTCGATGATGTCAAGTCCTTTGACTTGCCCCAAGTAATTTTTCAGATTTATCCAAACACACACACAGGTTTCTAAACAAGTGGACGTAGCCAAAGAGCGGTTACCCAACTGTCCTTGACCGTGGACCCGACTATTCGAATAGTTTTACACTCTGAAGAGGTTGCACTCTTTACCCACAAGATCCGGGGAACTTCCATGTCATCAACGTCCCGCGGTACCTCAAGTACCCGGGGTAAGCACCCGATCATTATCTTTCCATAGATGACACTAACATAGAGTCCACTTGATTGGTAGTAAACCCCGTGCCCAACATTTCACATCTTAAAATTTTGGAGCCTCGCCCCCATACTCATCACATACCACAAGCATGGGGTACCAACGGTGTGTCCGGTGCACTGTGAAAACAGTCATGGCTGCCCTACCTGGCACGACCGCGTCCCGAGAGAGCGCAACAACGACTCTCCCGTCACTAGTAATGCGGGCTCCAAGCTAGTATCGGCCTAGGTAATCAATAATGCCCTTTCCCATATAAGGGTAGAGTGGTTGCGCATGTAAGCTTGGAATAACGGCCGCAACTTAAACCAATCCGTTTTGAAAACAACACACACACTTGCCTTGGTACACCACTTCGTCACTAAGTGGTTACCTAACTCATTATCTTCCTCGGGCATAAGTAGCACCCGACGGGGTTTTCGAAAAGTCTTTTGAAAATACTATGTATCCATCACCGTGCGTATTCCCGTCCCCTTTTGCATAGCAACTACTTTAGCATCCTAACTACTCCCACCGGCAAAACCCTCATAAGAAGGTAGGGTCATGCACAATGCAAGTATCAACGAGGAAGTTACGGTAATGGAGACAAACCACCCGAAGTGGTCACCTTATCATCATGACTCCGATGCAAGTAATAAAAGTGTTATATGACATGCATAAAAGGGGTTTCTCAAACATGGTCAAAGGGCTGCTTGCTTGGTTCATCAGAGTCTTCAAGTCTTCTGGTCCTTCTCCAAATATTCCGTCTACTTTGTCAACTAACATCGGAAATAACCACAATAAGCAACACAACAAGGCAAAAATAAAAGTGCTCTAAACATATTAATTTGACTTTTCTAGCACATCACTGGTTATATGAAAAATAACCAGACTGGTTTCATTGGAATTGGGTTAGTGGATATTTCTAAACATTTTGATATGATGGAATCAAGGGGTTTATGGATTTGCAAGAAGTGTACAGAAATATATTTTTGAAAAATGAGCAAAGGCACCCATTTATCAAATCATGATTTTAGAAGCATCTAAGAGTTGGTTTCATTGGATTTGGAGTTCAAATGATTTTCCTATGAATTTGCAAAGTTGACAAATATGAAGAAATGGCTCATTATATTGTGTGGCATAGAAAGTGTTAATAAAAATGTTTATAACCTAAGTTATTAACTTAGAGTCATCTAGGAGTTTGAATCATGGAATTTGGATTAATTTTGTGCCCCCTGTGAGTTTCTAAAGTTTATGACAGAAATGGAAAATGATATCTTATTTAATTTGTGTGAAGAAATGTTTTCTGAAAAAATGTGCATGCTGCACCAACAGGTAGAGCATGATTTATGGAGTCACCAGAAATTTGAATCTTCAAATTTGGAGTTAATTTGAATTATTTATGAATTTTACAAATTGTACAGAAAAGAAAAAGGGAAGAGGTTTTTACCCAAACGGGCTGGATCTGGGCGGCAACTGCGCGCACTGGGCGAGACATAGCGGGGCAGCGCACTGGGCCTGGCCCAGTCGTACGGCCGCATGGGGTGACAGCAGTGACGTCGAAGGCGCTCGCCCAAAATATGCCTTGGCCTAGGGGAGACGGTTCCCAAAGAAGTCGTGTCCACTTAACCCGCGGGCCCGACCCTTAGGGTCGCCGACACGCGGGGCCAATCTGTCGGGTTCATCCCCAACCTCCCGCTCGAACAGAGCAGGGGTAGGGGGCGGTGTCGACGGTGGCTTGCCGGTGCCACAGGCCACCGTTTCTAGTGACCCCACCACCGGCGCGCTCAGGGGACCCGGCCGTGTCCAACCGTGGGTGGCAAGGTCTCCCAGGGGCACCGGGTTGAGCAAGGCGTCGGCCGCGGCGGACTAGGCTCACGGTGACGATGGAACTTGACGGCACGACCACGGAGAGGAGAGGGAGAAGCGCCGGGAGGGCCCGCGGTGATGCTGGAGAGGCTCTGGTGCAGCCCAGAGGGGAGGAGGAGGAGGAGTGGTGGATGCAAATTTTGGCGGAGGCCGACGGCGTGGCTCCGGCCATGGAGGTGGTTGGAGGGCACGGGGAGGGGAGTGGGTTGGTCCAGGGGGTGCACGGAAGGGAGATACAGGGAAAGGAGTAGAGAGGGGGCTAGGGGGTGGCCTTAAGAGGCCAACCCGTGGCTCACCGTGGACGCGGTGCACGGGTGGCCGCGACAACGGCTCGGGAGGCCAGGATGGAGGGAGAGGGGCTGTCTTCGGTGTTCGTGGGAGTCGAGTAGGGTGCCGGGAAGAGAGGGGAGGAGCGGGGTGAGCTCCTGGTGGAGCCACGGGCTCGCGCGATCATTGGCCGAGCCGGGCGGCTCTGGGCACACGCCGTAGGGGCGAGAGAGAGGGAAAGAGGAGGGGGCCTGAACGGCTATCGCGTTATGGACATCGAGGACCTCGACTGGGGCGAGGGGGAGGCTCAAGGTGGTCGAGGGACGATGCGTCAATGGTCGGGAGCACGCTGACGTGCTCTAGAGCGCGTCCTTGGCCGGCATGGCATGCCTTTTCGCGGAATGGGCGCGGCCACTTGTGTCTGGAAGCTGCGGGGGGGGGGGGGGAGTAAACAATGTGGCAATGACATAGGATGCCCTGGGGAGCCAGTAGAGGAGAGGAGGGGTGGAGAGAGAGTGAAAATGCTGCTGCCCAGCGAACAAAAATGGATCCCTGACCCCCTTCATCATTGCCTCTCGGGCAGGGAAGCACACCATAGGTAGAGGGGGACTAGGAGGGGTTGTGGTAAAAAGTAGAGCTCATGGAGAATAGTGGAAGAGGCCCAAATGGGGTTTTTAGTTAACATGGAGAAGGTGTTTGATATGATTTTGGGGTACCTGCACTAATTTCCTCCTTGTTCCACTTGGTAGGGGTATTTGTCATGACAAAATGACAGGGTATAAGGAAGATGAGCTCATTTGTAAGAGTTTGCTAATGTAACTTTGGCAAACCCTAGAAACTAGCAGAAATGAACTTGTGTAGATCTAGTTGAGCAAATCACTTTCCCTTGATGCACCACTTGGGTTAGTGGCCTCATTTGGTCATGTGAACATGCTCACAAAATTTAGGATCAAGTAGAGAAAGTTGGTAGTACAAAGCTGTTCAAATTTGATTCTGGTCAGAGAGGGTTTTGAGGCACTTTGACCAAGTTATATTGTTCTCCAAGACATGAGACTTGTCAAGATCACCAAATATGGCATTTCTGAAATGATGGAATTTTCTTGGATTTTTATGAAAATATTTCCTGTAGAAATATTTCAAATCCTTGAAATGGGCAGAAATGGTTTTGGGAGGTTTTGTCCAATATTTTGAACATGACCATGTGCTGAAACCCATATATATGGATAATATATGTCCACTAAGTTTCCCTGATTTTTCTCAAATATTGTTAAAGCATTAAACTAATTTCAACCTATTAAATACCATTTCTGGCCTAAAGAAAAAGCCTTTAAATAAAATAGGAAAATAACTTTTAAAATTATATTTTTGGTATTTTCGGGAGTCCTATATCTAATAGGATTAAAATATAAGTTTTGTAAGATTTTGCACACCCCAAATCAAGTACTTGCAGTGCAAACCTCAATTGAGGGGGTTTTGGAAAACTGGTTTTTGAAAATACTATTTGGCCAAATTATTTTTGTAAGAAATTATTTTTATGTCCTATACACATGGCATGATCATTGGGCAAGGTTTTTGGATCAAGGAGAAGGAGTATAAGAGTTGGAGGATTTATTTAATTTTTAGAGCACTTGCAACCAACACACAGAAATCAAATCAAGCAAAGACCAAAACACTCAAAAGTTTTTGTCAAACCACATTTTATCATGATTTATAATCTTGTTGTGCCATAAAAATCAGGGTGTGACACAGGTGACGAGGAAATCCGTCGCCCACCCACCACCCACTTCATTGCCACTATCAACGATTTAACCGACGTGCTCGACTTCGACTCCAAGGACATCGACGGTGTGGATGACGATGCAGGAGAAGAACAGGAACCACTGCCCACGGGGCGCTAGACAGCCATCTCCTCGTATGATATATATATGGTGTACACCCCCAGAGAAACCAATGGTGATGAGGCAACAAATGATAACCCCTTATGGAAGAAATCAAAGCATGGGCGTCATTGGCACCGCTCTAAGCCCCGCCACAGCAATACCGACACAGGAGACGAAAACAATCCAGATGTTGCGAAAGATGAATACAATCCCGATCAGCCTGCCTTCGAGCAGGCCGAACAGGAAGAAGGGTAGGTTAGCCCGGATGAACAGGCGACGGATGCATACTTGGAGGAGGACAACTACATGCCCCCTCCGAAGACGAGGTGAGCCTCAGCAACGATGAATTCGGCGTGCCTGAAGATCCCGTAGAGCAGGAGCGCTTCAAGCGCCGGCTTATGGCCACTGCGAGAAGCCTGAAAAAGAAGTAGCAGAAGCTCCAAGCTGATCAAGATCTGCTCACAGACAGATGGACTGAGGTTCTGGCAGCTGAGGAATATGGACTCGAGCGCCACACCAAAGGTTACCCAAAGAACAAGTTGCTACCTCAACTCGAGGAGGGGCCCGTACTACCATTACAGGACGAGGCTGACCGGCCACCTCGTGGCCGGGATAAAATGACATATCAGCCTGAATACTAGCCCGCACCCCCACACCAATACACTACGGCCCGGGGCAATAGGCAGGACCTGCGAGACATGCTGGAAAACAAAGCAGGTCAGCCAAGATTGATCTATGGATTGCAGGGGTGCGCCCCAACACATGACAATGATCGTCATGCCAGATACACTATCAACAAATCCGGCCGGGCCGAACATAGCCGACCAAACTTATTCGAACTGCATAGTAACATAACCCAGCATAGAGGCGCCGCACACCCCCTATGCTTCACTGACGAAGTAATGGATCACGAATTCCCAGAAGTGTTTAAACCCGTAAACATCGAATCATACGACAGCACAACAGACCCCGCGGTATGGATCTAAGATTTCCTTCTCCACATTCACATGGCCCGCGGTGACGATCTACATGCCATCAAGTATCTTCCCCTTAAACTCAAAGGACCGGCCTGACACTGGCTAAATAGCTTGCCGGCAAATTCCATCGGCAGTTGGGAAAACCTGGAGGATGCGTTCCTTGACAACTTCCAAGGCACTTACGTGCGACCACCGGATGCAGATGACTTGAGTCACATTACCCAACAGCCCGGAGAGTCAGCCAGGAAATTCTAGACTCGGTTCCTAAATAAAAAGAACCAAATTGTCAACTGTCCGGACGCCAAAGCCTTGGCGGCCTTTAAGCATAATATCCGCGACGAGTGGCTCGCCCGACACCTCGGCCAAGAAAAACCGAAGTCCATGGCGGCCCTCACGACACTCATGACCCACTTTTGCGCGGGCGAGGACAGCTAGTTGGCTCGCAATAGCACCACGCCAATAAACTCCGGCACTTCAGATGTCCGCGACAATAATGGCAAGCCACGGCGCAACAGACATAAACGTCGGAACAATGGCGACAACACCGAAGACACGACAGTGAACGCAGGATTCAGTGGCTCAAAATCCAGTCAGCGGAAAAAGCCGTTCAAAAGAAACAATCCGGGATCGTCCAGTCTGGACCGCATACTTGATCGCTCCTGCCAAATTCACAGCACCCCTGATAAGCCAGCCAACCACACTAACAGAGATTGCTGGGTGTTCAAACAGGCCGGCAAGATAAATGCTGAAAACAAGGACAAGGGGCTGCACAACGACAATGACGAGGAGCCCCAGCGTCTGAACACTGGGGGACAGAAGAAATTTCCTCCCCAGGTGAAAACGGTAAACATAATCTATGCCACCCACATTCCCAAACGGGAACGAAAGCAAGCACTAAGGGACGTCTATGCGATGGAGCCAGTCGCCCCAAAGTTCAACCCATGGCCAGCCTGTCCGATCACTTTTGATCGTAGGGGCCACCCTACCAGCATACGTCACGATGGTTCAGCCGCATTGGTCCTTGAACCAATAATCGACGGATTCCACCTCACGTGAGTCCTTATGGACGGTGGTAGTAGCCTGAACCTGCTTTATCAGGACATAGTGCGCAAAATGGGCATCGATCCTTCAAGGATCAAGCCCACCAAAACCACCTTCAAAGGTGTAATTCCAGGAGTAGAGGCCCGTTGTACGGGCTCCATAACACTGGAAGTGGTCTTCGGATCCCCGGATAACTTCTAAAGCGAGGAGTTAATCTTTGATATCGTCCCTTTCCGTAGTGGCTATCATGCACTGCTTGGACGAACCGCATTCGCTAAATTCAATGCGGTACCACACTATGCATACCTCAAGCTCAAGATTCCAGGACCTCGTGGGGTTATAACAGTCAATGGAAACACAGACCGCTCTCTCCATATAGAAGAGCATACTGCGGCCCTCGCGGCACAAGTACAAAACAACCTTCTCCGGCAGACCGCCAGTTCAGCGACAACAACCCTGAACTCCGTCAAGCGAGTCTGCAGTACTCTTCAACATGATTGCCAGGCACGCTAAGAGCATGACTAGCAGTCCGGCCTCCGCCCTAGCCCCATCTAGGCAGCATTTGTGCCGCGCGTACACAATTACGCACTCAAAATACCACGGGCATAGGTGGAGGCACAACGGTCATGCGGTCCATAGTGCGGTTCAACCGCGACAAGACCCGCATACTTTAATAACCTTCTTTCTCTTTCAGGACCCTACTTTCGGGCATCCCCTTCAAGGAACCAGATCATCGGACTCATCACAGGAGGGAAAACCAAGGAGGAAAAAGGCTTTGCGCACAACGGGAATACCCAGGTGGTATCTGTCAATGATCGTTATACCTGTTTTACATACCCGCATGCGGCCCGCCCTTGGATAGGACATGTAAAATAGTCCTATTTGCTTCTGCTTAACGCATTAATTGTACACATACGCTTGGACGTATTATTTGAATAACAACGGGAAATAATATATAGCGCCAGCTTATTATTCCTATCTTCACATTTTCCCTAAAAATGTTTATTTAATATTGCATCCGTACACTTTGGTACGTTCAGTTTGCCAGGGGCTTCTTATGGCGCCCATAATACGGCAAGATAAGTCCAAACACTTTCGATAGTGCGGCACCCCGAACTTATAGCATTATATGCATCAGCTCCAAATCATGTCTTGGGTCAATAGTTGGGTTTACCCGACTCCCTTGTTTTGGTACCTTACGTTATGTTATATCGGCTAAAGTAGCGAAGGGAGAACTACTGCGATTGTGTCCCAGTTCTTCCGGACGAGCACCTCAGTAGAGAAAGCCGAAACTGACTGTCATGATGCGGCGAGAGCTAGTCATTGTTTGAGAGGTCTTAAATCCCTAAAGATTTGTTCCGCTTCAGGCGAGGAATCGGCCTTGTCCAATTTAGGCGTGTATAGTGCCCCAATTCAGCTTTCCGAATTCTAGGGGCTTCGCCGAAATCTAAAATTATATACTTCTATGGCTGAGTGAGAGTTATAAAGCTGCATAGTACGATTGCCTTGTTCGCTGCGCCAAACACCTCCTTAAAGGACCAAAAAATTTGGATAAAGAGTGTTTGGGTTTTCTACGAACACCCCAGTACTAGTTACGTGGGGGTGGAAGCCGACGACTGGCCTACTTTCAGAATTTTATAAACAGCCGCACAGAAGGTAATATTTTAAATCAACAAAGTGCCATATAGCGCAAACAAACTCGTTTTCATATTACAAAGACGACATGAGTACATTCACTCAAATATTATGTCCTTGGTACATTCATCGGCCACGAGGCCAGCGCCTTTCATAACGCCATCATAATATTTCTCCGGGTAGCGATGCGCCTTGCCCACCGGCGGTCCATCCTTCACCAGCTTCTCTGCATCCAGCTTGGCCCATTGCATCTTCGCACGGGCAAAGCCCGGCGGGCACCCTCAATACAAACGGATTGCTTGATAACTTCAAGCCGCGGACATGCATTTACCATCCGCTTTATAAGGCCGAAGTAGCTGTCGGGCAGGGGCTCACCAGGCCACATCTAGACTATGAAGTCCTTCATGGCCACTTCGGCCGCCCTGTGGAGTTCAACCAATTGCTTCAGTTGGTCACTCAGAGGCATTGGGTGTTCGGCTCCAGTATACTAGGACCAGAACAACTTCTCTGTCGAGCTCCCCTCTTCGGCATGGTAGAACTCCGTGGCATCTGTCGGATTTCGGGTTCCGGCAGACCCTCTAGATTCTAACACTGGGGTGCGCGCGGAGATTTCTCCTTCTACCCACCTGCACCTCACCGCCTCGCTAGGATCTAAGCTATGAAAGGAACAACACAAGAGACACAGGGTTTATACTAGTTCGGGCCACCATTGTGGTGTAATACCCTACTCTAGTTTGTGGTGTGGTGGATTGCCTCTTGGGCTGATGATGAACAATACAAGGAAGAACAGCCTCACGAGGGTCTGTTCTTGGCTGGTGCGATGAACTGCTCGGGGGGAGTTCAGTCGCTCTTTCTCTGCTGGTTTCTAGATGATGATCTCGATCTCCCCCCTACCTTGTGGGTGGCTAGTCCTATTTATAGGCAAGGGCCCTGGGCCTCTTCCCAAATATTGAGCGAGAAGGGCGCCAATAGTTGGCCATTTTGAAGGGGAACATCTAGTACACTTATCCTGACTAAAGTTGGTCCTCGCCTGTCAAAGGCTCTGGTGGCGACGCCGGCTTGGGCTCCACAATGACTTCCTTCCTGCTGTTGCGACGATCTTGGTCTTGTTGCACCGAAACGGATGCCTTTCCTTGATGCTCTCGCCTATGGTTGCCCCCTTTGCACCAAAGAGGAAAGGAGGACACTATGCGGGCTGGCGCCCGCCTGGCGCCCTCGGTCGTCATGGCTTGCGTCATGGGCACCTCGTGAGGTACCCCGCCTTGATCTCTCCGCCTCCTCGCGAGCCAGCCTGACGAGGCCGTGCCTGGGGAAGCTCCCTGTCGTCCACCCCGCGAGGCTTGGCCCCTCGCGAGGGTCTTGAGCTCGTGCTGATGAAGATGGGCCGTGATGGGCCGCCCCTTGAGCCACGCCGCAGGCTGCAGGCAGGCAAGTCTAGGGACCCTCATTCCCAGAACGCCGACAGTAGCCCCCAGGCCCAAGGCGCGCCCGGACTTGGCTGAGCAGAGAAGCGAAGGGGCAAGTGCGAAGCACCGCGGGCCCTAACAGCCTGCGACCTCGGGCGCCGCATGGCGGTTGGTTGGTCGTGGGTGCTTTAGCAACTGTGCAAATCGTTAAAAGAGCGGCATCTGCCTAGGCTTTGCTTCCCTTGCTTCCTCTGGTCATTTCCCAGATCCCCTTTCTTGCGCCCTTCCTTCCTGCCTCTGAAATCTTAAGATCTACTTCGACCGCGTGCCCTAGCAAGACATGGCGCCTCGCCAGACCCCGGCCGGAGCTTGGTACTCACCCGCCTTGGACTCGCCGAACGTGTCGGAGATGAGCCTTGCCCGGGTGTGCCGGATGGTGGCGGCGCAAGGCACCGACGGGGCAGTGGTGTTCAAGGCCGGCTCCGCCCTCCTGAGGGCCAAGGGAGCACCTTCTATCCTCTCTTCGTAAGCGCCATTGCTGCCGGTCTGGTGCCTCCTTTTTCTGAGTTTTTCTTCTCTGTCCTCCTCCATTACAACCTCCAAGCTCTACACCTCCACCCCAACTCTGTTCTTCTTCTGGTGATCTTTGCCTACTATTGTGAGGCTCACGTCGGAGTGCAGCCCTCAGTGGCCTTGCTGTGCTACTACTTCTACCTCCGGACCTCTTGTGGTCCCATCTCCGCGTGCGCGAGCTTTGTCGCGTATGGCGGCTCCAATGCCATCTCGAAGCCCGGGAAGAGGATTGAGGGCTTCAGGAGCAAGTGGGTCATGGTAGATGCTGGGCGCATCCACCCTCGGTTGATTCTGCCCACGGAGCACCCCACGAGCTCCGATGATTGGTCTCGCGCGGAACTCATGGACCCCCGCGCAAAGCCGGTGCTAGAGAAGATGGACGCGGATCTGAGGCCCGGCAACATGGTGGCGGCGAAGCTGACCGGTGCGTCGCTCCTGAGGGAGTTCCTGGAGCACCAGGTGGCCCCGCTTCGTAAGTACTCGCTTTCGCCGTGGAGGCCCCACCAGAGCCCCATAGTCCTGGCCGACGAAGATCTGGCCGCGGTCCTCCAATCTTTGGTCAGAGGAGACGTGGCGAGGCTGGAGGGCGCCCCTGTACCCCTGTTCCTTCGAGATGATTGGGAGCAGGCGGTGGACTCCATGCCCGTCTTCAATGGGGATGGGCCCGTGCCCACGGAGGTTCCCGAGGACCCGGCGGCCTTGGCGATGGTGAACGTGTCCTCCGGCGACTCCAGCGAAGAGGAGCGGGAAGGAGGGCCTGACTCCGAGGCTACCGACGGGGAGTCGAGAGCGCCCCTCCCCCGGCGCAGGTCCCGCGCTCTCCGCCTGTTGCTGAGTGACGATGAGGATGGCAACGAGCGAGGCGGCGAGAGCTTGCCCCCGATCCGAAAGAAGGACAGGACTGTGCTGGTCCCCCGCGGGTCTGCCCCGTCTCCGAGGCGATCCGCAGACGCGCCTCCTGCCCCTGAGCCTCTCGAGGCTGATCCCTGCAGCCGGCTCTCGGGCTTCAAGTATGGCCGGAGGTTGCTCGAGCTCGCGCGCGATGACCAGTAAGTGCTTGATTCTTGTTTTATTACCTGTTTTGTCACTGAGGCCTGACGTCTGTATCTCTTGGCTAGGCTGGCACGTGCGGTGAAGAAGCTGAAGGGGGATCCTGAGGTTCCGTCTGGGGCAACGCCTCTGCCCGCAAAAGGAGGTGACTGCAAGCCACGTGCCTCTCCTGCCCGGTCGTCCTCGCGAGGCCTGGTGGAGCTGGCTGGGGCAAGCTCAGCCCCCATGGCCCAAGCGACTCCTAAGGTATCCTTGCCTAATGCCACCGCCATAGTTGTTGGGGCGCAGTAGGTCCCGCCTCAGGATATTGTGGTTACGCTGTCGTCCTCTCCTCCTACTCCACCAACTGCTGTCTCTCTGACTCCTCCCACTATCCTGGATCGTGCTACTGCTGTACTAGACTGGCTGCGGCAACATCTTCTGGGCGCCGACCCTCGCTTGGTGGCCGGGCGCTTGGAGCTGGCTTCTGGCTGGATTCACTCCGATGCTTCGATTCGAGTGGCGCTGGTTCAGGCCTCGACGGCTTGCAACAAGGAGAAGCAGGCTGTCCTTGGGGCGAAGGCTGCTCATGATGCCGCCTTGGGGGAGGCGGCCGATGCCCGAGGTCGCTGCAAGGCACTGGAGAGAGAGCTGCAGGGCCTGCGAGATCAGCTTGCCAAGGAGATCCGCATTCGCCAAGAGAAGGAGGAAGACATGAAGGCTCGCGAGGCGGCCGTCAAAGACCAAGACGCCAAGCTTAACAAGCGCCGTGACCGCCTGGGCGCACTGGAGCAGGAGTTGGAGGTGAGGAAGGTCGAGCTGGATGGCAAGGCGCGGGTCCTCGCCGAGGACCGCGAGGCCTTCACGGAGATGGAGGTGAAGGCTCGCACCTTGCTGAGGTTGCTTTACGACAGCGGCCTGGAAAGCCCGCTGGCCGGCGCCGAGGATGGCCCCGCCAAGCTGCTCCCCTTCCTGATCCATGCTCTTGAAGATGTCACCCTTGGCCTTGGCTCTACGGCTGAGGCCGAGGCGCGTGTCTTGTCTTCTGTGGCGCTAACGCGGGTCCTTACCCATGTCTACCTTCGCGATCCCAACGTCGACCTCGACAACCTGCTGGAGCCAGCGAGCGGCGAGCTTGCCGCTGCCGCTGCCGAGGCCGTGAAGGGTCGTGCGGAGGCTCTACTGGCGAAGTTCCGGGCCTTCAGCACCAAGCCGAAGCGAGGCGCTACCGGTCCTGCGGCTTCATGAGGCGAACTTGCTCCGCGTAGCTCCGTCGCCAGCAAATGACTCCGTTGTGGATCCTGTCCTGCTTTCAGCTCCTGCAACATCCATCATGCCTCGGGGAGGCGTTTAATCTTGTGTTTGGTGTTGTGATAACAGTTATGGACTGTAATATTTGCTTTTAAATTCCTTGAGATTTGCGCTTTTCCTTCCTACTTGCTTATGTTCTACGCCAGCAGAGCCCGGCCCCGCGCATACCTCAGCCGCCGTTAGCCCCGACCGGAAACCAGGACGGGACCAAGGAGTGAGGGGATACGTGACAAGTTAGGCTCCTGAGTCGCGATGCTCAGGAGTCCCCCTTGGCACACGAACAACAAGTAGGGAGGTGAGATGTGTGGGTGAATCTACCATTCTACGTCTGCAGAGCCAGGCCCGCACATACCTCAACCGCCGTTAGCCTTTCGGAACTAAGGAGTGACGGGCTACGTGACCAGTTAGGCTACTGAGTCGCGATGCTCAGGAGTCCCCCTTGACGCTCAAACGACCTTCGTACCTTGGCTCCGCTCGGGAAGGGACGTGCGACGAACCAGTCCCGAGGGGCCTGGCTGGGTGGCGTGCGTCTGGGCGTGACCCAGGCGCAGCCCCTGTGCCCAGCCCCCTCGCGCAGCACTCCCGAGGGGAGGCGTTGCAATGAGACCAGAAACTAAGCTCTGGGCTCCCTGAGGTTGATGCGGCCGTGGGCCACCCTCAGTTGTTTATCACCAGCGCGGAGCATAGCGCTTCCGTATGTGTACGGGCATAACCGCTCCTCGACAGTGTCGTCAGCCAGCACGGAGCATGGTGCTTGCACTGGTGCGTGGGAGGGGGCTCTCCTCCAGGAGGAGCCCCCAGGGCGTGTACAACCCTGCCCTGACACGTGGCTAGCACGGTAGGGCCTGACGAGGTGTATCTAGGCACCCGTGAGCCAGCGCGGGACTCACGGGGCCCTACCTCAAGGCGGGTTGCGCCTGACACTGGGCCTTAACTTGTGATGTGTTCCTGCAAGTTTGGTTAGATGCCGACGCTCTACGTCCTCGGGTCCCGGCCCTCGAGCGGGTCTTAGCCGTCACTGGTATGCCAGGTCGCGATGCTGTGGACAAAACCAAAGGGTGAGGGCTGGAGAGCCAGTAGGAGCCCATGAGTCGCGATGCTCAGGTACCCCCCCTTTAACGTGCAAACGACCGACATGAAGGAAGAAGAGGTGTCGTGGACAGGCATCAAATAACAAGCATGATGGGTCAAACGCATGGCCCGAAAATAAAGGCAAGAGGGGTACATGTTGCTGGGTCTGGCCCGAGCGACTTGGGGATACATGCCGCAGGGACGGACCCACGCGGCCTGGGAATAATGCAGCCCTGGGGGCGCTCCCAGTTGGAAACGAAACTTGAAGGATGTCACCTGATAGTGTTGAAGACGAAGGGGTGTTGAAGTAGCAGACGTCGTGCGGTGCGGAAGCCGATCTTCACAAGCCCCCAGGCCCAGGAGCCTCGGGAGGTTCCGGAGGCGCTGGTGGCTCCTCGTGGACCATCTCCATCTCCGCCAGGGCTGCGGAATGCCTGGCCTCCTGAGCCTCCAGGATGCTCCTCATGAGGCGCTGGTACGCGGCGGCCGCGTTCGGCAAGCCGTAGGGCGTGCGAACGTAGCTGTGGGGTGGGCCCTTGCAGCGCCCCGCGCGTGAGCGCCAGAAGCGCTCCTGAGAGGCAGCTCGGTTGAGCCCTGGGATGTCGATGCAGACACGCAGCCCACCATCCTCGCCTGGATGGGGTGCTGCGGCGGGTAAGCGGCGGCTGCCACTCATGACTCTTGATTCCTACAACTCCTGCATGATCTGACTGACAAACTCCTGAGGGTTTGTCCCTCCTTGCCTTGCTCCTTCCTGAGGGAAACGTGCTTTGAAGCACGCCTCCAAGTGGTGCCCAAGCGCCTCCCTCATGACCTTAGCAAGGTCGGTGACCCTCTAGGAGGGAGCCCCCGAGCCTTGCTTGAGGATGGCGCTGGGCGCGCCTTCCTATGCGACAGAAGGAGGTGCCCCCTGAGTAGGCACAGACCCTGAGGGGCCTGCCTCCTGGGGGTCGGGCCTAGCGATGTCTTCTTCTTCTTGGGAGCGGTGTCAGGGAGCCTCCCGCTCCCGCGATCTGGGTCTTCAAGTGACGTGGCCTGAAAAGCTCACTCCAGGGAGCACACTACGTCTCTTTCTTCACAAGGCACCGTGATGACTCCACCGCTTCCTGGCATCTTGAGGACATTGTAGCCGTGATGAGTCACGGCCATGAACTTGGCGAGAGCTGGGTACCCAAGGATGGCGTTGTACGGAAGGCGAATGTGGGCGACGTCGAAGGCGATGAGCTCGGTGCGGTAGTTGTTGCGCCCCCCGAAGGTGACAGGGAGGTGGACCTGCCCAATCGGAACCGTGGAGCCATCGGTGACTCCGGAGAAAGGCTTGGTTGGCTGAAGCTGATCGTAAGGCACTTGGAGATTGTTGAATGTCTCTACGGACAGGACGTTGATCCCTGCCCCGCCGTTGATGAGGGTCCTGGTGACTTGCACGTTGCTGATGACTGGGGAGCAAAGCATCGGAGGACTCCGGCTGTGGCCGCGCACTTGAGCTGATCCGCTGAGTTGAACGTGATGGCACACGTCGACCACCTGAGGGGGCGCGTGGCTTCGAGCTTGGGGAGGACTGCATTCACTTCACAGGCGAACTGCTTGAAGATGCGTTGAGAGGCTGGGGCTTGAGCTCCGCCCAGGATGCAGGCGATCGCGCGCGGCTCCTGGAAGCCCCCAGCCCTCTCGTCCTGATGATGGTCCTCGTTTCTCCTTGGCTGCAGCGGCAGTGGAGGGAGGCCTGCGTTTCCTTGCGGACGGTCCTCGCGAGGCTGATCCCTCCAGTCTCCCTCGAGAGGCTGATCCTGCCAGCGATCCTTGCGAGGTCAGTCGCGCCACCCTTGGCGAGGGCCGCGGTCTTCCCAGTGTCCTGCGTTCCTTCCTCCTCCTCGGTCGTAGCCTCGATCGTTGTGGTCGGGGCGTCGGCCGATCCTCCCTTCTCACACAGCTCGGAGCTCTTGACATTCATTGGTGTTGTGGGTGTGGAGGTCGTGGTACACATAGTACCGGCTGCCCTTGAAAGACTCGGGCTGATCTCTGCCCCGCTTGGTGTCTGGTTCTGCCGCGAGCACGGCAGTCCCCTTGCGCTTCACGTCCTTGGCCTTGGACTTCTTCTCTTCTGGGTCCGCGGCTGGCAGCTCGAGGAGGGAAAGGCACCCTTCCTCAGCCCTGGCGCACTTGGTCGCCAAGTTGAACAGCTCCAAGGAAGTGCACAGATCTTCATGCATCACCAGCTCCTCCTTCATCTTGACGTCACATACACCGTCGGAGAAGGCTGAGATGATGGCCTCCTCGGTCACCTTGGGAATCTTGAGGCGTGCGTTGTTGAAGCGATGGATGTACTTCTGCAGGGTCTCCACTAGTTGCTGCTTGATGCGGTGCATGTCGCTCACGGTGGGTGGCCGGTCGCGAGTACCTTGGAAGTTGGCGATGAAGCGGGTGCGCATCTCGTCCCAGGAGGAGATCGTGCCAGGAGCCAGGTTCAGGAGCCAGGTGCGGGCCCCATCCTTGAGTGCCATGGGAAACCAGTTTGGCATGACCTTCTCATCCCCGTTGGCGGTTTCGATGCCCAGCTCATAGAGCTGGAGGAACTCCGCAGGGTCGGCCGTGCCGCCGTTGTGAGGAGGCAGGTCTGGCTTGAACTTGTCGGGCCATGCGACGCTGCACAGCTCGGTGGTGAAGGCGCGGCAGCCTGCTGTGGCCACGGGAGGCCTTTGGTGACGAAGAGCTTGGTCTTGCGTGTCCCTGTGTGCTGTAGCTGGGAGCAGCGCGGGGTCTTGGCGTGCTGGAACAGGAGCGTGGTCGCGACGGGCCGGAGCGGGGAGCACTTGGGCAGCTTCTTGCGGACGAGGGACCTCTTGGCAACTCTGCTCTTTCCGCGCTGGCGCCGAACGGAGTGGGTTCCGCCCTGGGGCCACACGCCTTGGGGCCAGGGCGTCTTCTTGAGGGGGAGGCGGCTGAGGCGCCCCCAGAGCTTCATTGCCCGCGCAGGGCGGGGCGCGGTGCAGCGAGATAGACGATGCGGGGGAGCCCCTTGCGGCGTGGACGAGCTCGACGACGCGGTCGAGCCACTCTTTGTAGACGTCGTCGACTGGGCGGTAGCACAGGAGCTCGTTTGCCGCGATGAGCGCAACTCGAGCCTCCATGGTCGCGCGGAGTGCGCGGGACGAAGAACCAGCTGGGGTGACTGAGGGAGTAGCAGTGCGGCCGTCTCTCCTTACTAACGGATGATGGGACGATGCTTGTTGCTTGTTCCTCGCCGGGCCGGTGGCGGCGTTGACGGCAGGCGACGGGGAACAGCGGGAGCGGCCGCCGACAGGGGCCGTCTGGGCGACGCAGGAAGCGAGAGCAGCTCGGCGCTCGGTGCGGGCCCGACGAGCGTCCGACATGGATGCGATGGTCGGAGAAGAACAGGGCGGCGGGAGACGAATTCCGGCGCACCCCTACCTGGCGCGCCAAATGTCGGATTTCGGGTTCCGACAGACCCTCTAGATTCGAACACTAGGGTGCATGCGGAGATTTCTCCTTCTACCCACCTGCACCTCACCGTCTCGCTAGGATCTAAGCTATGAAAGGAACAACACAAGAGACACAGGGTTTATACTGGTTCGGGCCACCATTGTGGTGTAATACCCTACTCTAGTTTGTGGTGTGGTGGATTGCCTCTTGGGCTGATGATGAACAATACAATGAAGAACAGCCTCGCGAGGGTCTGTTCTTGGCTGGTGCGATGAACTACTCGGGGGAGTTCAGTCGCTCTTTCTCTGCTGGTTTCTAGATGATGATCTCGATCTCCCCCCTACCTTGTGGGTGGCTAGTCCTATTTATAGGCAAGGGCCCTGGGCCTCTTCCCAAATATTGAGAGGGTAGGGCGCCAACAGTTGGCCATTTTGAAGGGGAATATCTAGTACACTTATCCTGACTAAAGTTGGTCCTCACCTGTCAAAGGCTCTGGTGGTGACACCGGCTTGGGCTCCACAATGACTTCCTTCCTGCCGTTGCGACGGTCTTGGTCTTGTTGCACCGAAACGGATGCCTTTGCTTGATGCTCTCGCCTGTGCTTGCCTCCTTTGCACCAAAGAGGAAAGGACGACACTACGTGGGCTGGCGCCCGCATGGCACCCTCGGTCGTCATGGCTTGCATCATGGGCACCTCGTGACGTACCCCGCCTTGATCTCTCCGCCTCCTCGTGAGCCAGCCTGACGAGGCCGTGCCTGGGGAAGCTCCCTGTCATCCACCCCGCGAGGCTTGGCCCCTCGCGAGGGTCTTGAGCTCGTGTTGATGAAGATGGGCCATGCTGGGCCGCCCCTTGAGCCACGCCGCAGGCCGCAGGCAGGCAAGTCTGGGGACCCCCGTTCCTAGAACGCCGACAACATCTGATATGCTGCGTGGCAGATCTGCGAATGCCCCTAGTGAGCTCCGAATTTGGGTAAGTAAAAGAAATGTCCCCTCCACATGCTTGCTTTGCATAATAAATGCTTTACCCGCTGTTATCTTCTTCGTCGCTTGGATTTCCTCTTGGGCCTTTTGGGCTTCGGCCTTGGCATCTTTCACGCTCTGAAGGACCTTTGCAAGCTCAGACTCTTGCGTCTTTAAGTCATGCTCCAAGGACTCGAACTTCTTGCCGAGCTCCTGGAGCTCTTGCTGTACCTTTCCCACCCTAGCATTTTGCTTTTCACGCTCAACACGCTCTGTGGCCGCCTTGTCTTCGGCCTGGGATAGTGCTTTCTTCAGGGCCGCCACTTCGGTCGTGGCCCCTATTAAAAAATCATGACGCTTCTTGTTAGCGTCACCGATTTTTTCTCCTATATATGACACATTGACGGGGTATCACTCACCTTTGTTCTCTTCGAGCTGCCTCTTTTTTGAGGCTGAGCTCCTCTTTGGCTGCTCCATGTCCCGTTCGAGTCTGGCGACCTCTGCTGTGCGGGCGGCAGCGGCAAGCAGCACCGCCTGCTTATTCACATAGACACATACTGTTAGACTCCTGCGGTTTCGAGTTGACCCTCAGTTTGGCTTTTCTTTCTGAACACCAAACAGAGTATGACGGGCTACTGTCTATGGGTTGATAATTTCTCACACTTTTTGATTACTTACCTCAAAGCCTGTTAGGAGGCTGGTGTAGGCTTTGGTCAATCCACTTTGGCCGGATCGAACCCTCTGAATCACCGTACTAAGAAGAGTACGGTGCTCTTCATTGATGGAAGTGCCGCAAAGCACTTCCAGCAGACTATCCAACGCCTCCGGCGCGACGGAGGTCATCGGCACGGTCGGCTTGCCCTCCCTAGCGAGGGGCTGCCTTCCCGAATCCGGAACCTTTGGAGGTTCCGGTGCAGTGTCCGGCTGGGAGCCCAACTTGCTGCGGCTCTCGTCAGCATAATCTATGGGGATCTTACCCCCCATGTGCTCGGCGGCTGGAATTTCGCCTTGGGGCGTCTTCAGAACTGCCTCCCCCTACTCTGGTACCCTTTGGGACAACACCTCCGTGTCATCCGCAGGCCGAGGGCAGGTGGCCGTCGGGAGCAAATTCATTGCTGAATCACTCAGAGACCCATCCGAAGAGGATACTGTCACGCCCAATATGCGATACTATCCTAAAGAGACTCGAAGGTCCCACCAAGGATAGAACCGCATATTGAAACGCTTTTGCAAGGTGGATATCATTACATCAACATTACATAATAGATGGGGATACATACAAGAGGCATACAGAGCCACACGAATACAACATCATCATACCTAAGATCATCATCCGACTACGGATGAAGCACAAACAGAAACTCAAACGACATCCACCCTGCTAGCCCAGGCTGCCGACCTGGAACCTATCCCCTGATCGAAGAAGAAGCAGAAGAAGAACTCCAAAATAAGCAAACATCGCTCTCGTGTCATGATCATTGCATAACCTGTACCTGCAACTGTTGTTGTAGTAATCTGTGAGCCAAGAGGACTCAGCAATCCCATTACCATGGGTATCAAGACTAGCAAAGCTTAATGGGAAAGGAAGGGGTAAAGTGGTGAGGTTGCAGTAGCGACTAAGCATGATATGGTGGCTAACATACGCAAATAAGAGCGAGAAGAGAAGCAAAGGAACGGTCGTGAAGCTAGCAATGATCAAGAAGTGATCCTGAACTCCTACTTATGTCAAACATAACCCAAAAACCGTGTTCACTTCCCGGACTCCGCCGAGAAGAGACCATCACGGCTACACACGCGGTTGATGCGTTTTAATTCGGATCTGGTGTCAAGTTATCTACAACCGGACATTAACAAATTCCCATCTGCCCATAACCGCGGGCACGACTTTTGAAAGTTTATACCCTGCAGGGTTGTCCCAACTTAGCCCATGATAAGCTCTCATGATCAGACTCGGAATCCCGGTTTACAAGACATTTTGACAATGGTAAAACAAGACCAGTAAGACCGCCCGATGCGCCGACAATCCTGATAGGAGCTGCACATATCTCGTTCTCAGGGCAACACTGGATGGGCAATCTGTACAACTAAAACCAGACCTCAAGTTTCCCTGAGGGGGCGCTGCAAAGGGCTCTAGTTCGGACAAGCACTTAGAGAAGCACTGGCCCGGGGGGGCTATAATAAAGATGACCCTCGAGAGAGCGACTCCCAAGGGAAAAGTAGGTGGTGGTGAGGCAAATGGTAAAACCAATGTTGCGCCTTGCTGGAGGAGTTTTATTCAAAGTGAACTGTCAAGGGGGTCCCATAAATCACCCAACCGCGTAAGGAACGCAAAATCCGGGAACATAACACCGGTATGACAGAAACTAGGGGCGGCAAGAGTGGAACAAAACACCGGGCATAAGGCCAAGTCTTCCACCCTTTACCAAGTATATAGATCCATTAATAATATAAGAGATATTGTGATATCCCAACCCAAATCCTGTCCACCAAGGAGCAATCTTCAACTTCACCTGCAACTAGCAACGCTATAAGAGGGCTAAGCAAAGCGGTAACATAGCCAAGCAATGGTTTGCTAGGAAGGGTGTCAAAGGTTAGAGGTTCATAGCAAATTGGGAGGCTTGAAGAGCAATTGATAGGTAGCGCAGCGAAGCGATAGAACGAAGCAACTAGCATAGCAATGATAGTAGTGAGATCCAGGGTAGCGGTCATCGTGCAAGCATCAAAACAACATGCTACAGGACCTCAACAAGAAAACAAAAGGCATGTGCAAGATGTACAGGTAAAGCATAACAAAACATGAACACTGAGCTATCTCCAGAAATCACTAGAACATGCTCAAACACACATGGCAAGATTGCATATTGTAACAGTTTTAGACTTTGCAAAAATAACATCAGGTTGCAATGTTTAGAGCTATCAAACAACATGTTACAGGAACTTATCATGGCAAACAAAGGCATGGCATGAACCTACTAATTGCATAGAATAAAAGTGCCTTACTGACCATGAGCCAAAAAGGATCAGAAGATATGATGGCACCCACGTAAACATAGCAAGTTCCGTTAACAGATTCAGCAAACAGGGCATGGAAGGAACAACGATAAGTAGGCATGTTGGTGAGCTTGTACCACTCACCACAGATAAATACATGGCATGACAAGGTACCCAACAGTAAGAATACATGTATATGAAGCTAAGCATGCCAATAGCAAGTTCATAGGGTGCACGGATCACTAGCAAAACACATGACAAAACTGAACTTCATGTTGATAGGCTGACATCAACATTATTTAGCAACTTCGGAGCAAGATTACAACAATCTACAGCAAGACATAAATGCAACCAGGGGCATGGATGGATAGAGCATGACATGTATAACAAAACATCCTTAGTGAACATCTCCAGATTATGCATAGAATGACTTGTAGAAGCAGGTTTACATAGCATCACAAAATAACAGATTCAGCCTAGCAAAACAGTAACAGCAAGTACCCTACTTAACAAGCTTGATTCACTCACCACAAATCATTGCATGACAAGATAAGCATAGCATCAGCAAGAAGACATGTTTATGAAACTAACCAAGGCAAGAATAAGTTCATAGCAAGCAAGGATCAACTACAACAACCTTGGCAAAATTGAATAACATGTAAACAATCTGCAAGGAAACATTTTATAGCAAAAGTAGAGCAAGAAAATGACATGCTAGAGTACTCGATAATTGCAAATAGGGGCATGAATGGATAGAGAATAACCATATGTTCAAAACATCCTTACTGAAGTATCTCAAAATAAGCATGGATCTTTCTGTAGCATCATGTTTACAAGGCATCAAAATAACAGCAGAACAGGGACTAAAATCAGCAACATCACGAAGCCTAGTTTGCATGCTTGTGCTAGTCATCACATTGATCACAAAAATACATGGTAAGCACCTCTGTAAATAATACATGGCATAGTTCAAACCACATGTAGAGCTCATGCCCATAAGATGCACACAATAAATGTAGCAAAAATGACAAATGCACACATTCTGTTAAGAAACAGGAACTAACATTATGAAGCACTCTTGCATCAGAGATTCAGGCATCTAGATGACCCCAAATGAATATGGCCCAATGGAACAAAATGAAGAGCACATCCTGATGAACATTTTGACATATTACACGCACGAAACGGAGCAGTATGCATGGAGTTATGATGCGATGAACAAGACAACATTATGCAAAATATTTCGGGACTTAGGTATTTCGGGGTCAACCTCAGGTTTTAGATCTGGATCCAGGGCGCGGATCCCAAGGATGGCCGGCTGGGCTCGCCAGAGAACTTACCGGGGAGGAAGAGGACGGCGACCGGAGGGACCCTGGCGGCGTTGGGGGTCGCCGGAGGAGGCGGGGCGGCGCGGCTCCGGCGCGGGGGCCGCGACAGCTATCGGGGACGAAGGGCGGAGGGCGGCTAAGCAGGCGTGGTCCGGCGCGGCGGCGCCGGCCAAGGCGGCGGCGGACTCGGGGCATGGGCGGCCCGGCGGCGGAGGGGCGCCGGCGCGGGATGTCGGATGCGGGGAGGCACGGCACGGGGCGGAGCCCGGCGGCGGCGGGGCGAGGCGGGCGCCTCGGGCCCGGCGGCGGCGGCGGGGCCCGCGGGGGCCGGGGGCGGGTCGAGCGGGCCAGCGCGGCTAGAGGAGAGAGGAGGGCGGCGGCGCGCCACGTGGAAGGAGGCGATTGGCTGAGGGGGCGGCGGCGGACATGTCCGGTCCCGATCGGACATGTCCGGCTGCACGGAGGGGGAGTTGCTAGGGTTTCATCCGCGAAAAATGGAAGGGGAGGGCATATTTATAGCTAGAGGGAGCTAGGAGAGTCCAAATGGGGTGTAGTTTTCGCCCACACGATGGTGATCGAACGACCAAGAGCATGGAGTGGGTTAGGATGGGTTTTGGGCCACTTTGGAGGGGTGTTGGGCTGCAGCAAAGAGAAAGGGGCTTTTACGGTTACCCGGTTAACCGTTGGAGTATCAAGCGGACTCCAAATGGCACGAAACTTGATAGGCGGTCTACCCGTGCTATACCAAGGCCACTTGGCAAACCTCGGGCCATTCCGAGAACGTTTAACACCCGCACACAAGAAGAGGCAAGAAGGGGACGTCGGAGGACATAGGAGTGCCGGATTGCAAAACGGACAACGGGGAAAATGCTCGGATGCAAGAGACGAACACGTATGCAAAATGAAATGCACATGATGACATGATAAAATGCAACACGCATGCAAATGACAAGGCAACAAGGACGAATAACTGGCAGACACCTGGCGCATTGTCAGCATAACCTATGGGGATCTTACCCCCCATGTGCTCGGCGGCTGGAATTTCGCCTTGGGGCGTCTTCAGAACCGCCTCCCCCTGCTCTGGTACCCTTTGGGACAACACCTCCGTGTCATCCGTAGGCCGAGGGCAGGTGGCCGTCGGGAGCGAATTCATTGCCGAATCACTCAGAGACCCATCCGAAGAGGATACCTCGGGATGGTACCTGGCCGGACTGCATATGCGTGTTCGGTGTTATAACAAACTATGTAGTTAAGTCACACGGAAAGTATTACAGAGTGCGGATACTTACGATCTCGCCAGGGGCTTGCCCTTGGGCAGCCACTCCTCCTCGCTGTAAGCGGCCGTGGTGGAGTGATCCAGAAGGGACGCCTTTCCCTTCTTTGGCGTCCTAGCCTCCCCCTGTGGGGCGGCTTTTCTTTTCTTCTCCTCCCCAATGCGGGGAGGGGGAATTTCTTCGTGTTTCCCCCCGTCTTCGTGGGAGGAATCTGCCTCGCCGTCCTCGGATGACGAGTCTATTACGGCCTTGCGCCGGGGAGCCTTCCTGGTCCCCGCGGCCGCCCTCTTGGACCCTTCGGCCTCCTTGGAGGGGGCGGCCCTCTTCTTCTTCTCCTCCCCTTCATGGGAGGAGCGCGCCTCCTCGCATTCGGACGAGGCGTCCGGTGCGACCTTGCACCGGAAACCCTTCCTGGTCCCCGTGGCCTTCTCTTCGGCCTTCTTTTCCGGCGCCTTGTAAGGTGCCGGATGTCGGTGTCAAAACCAGCGGATCTCGGGTAGGGGGTCCCGATCTGTGCGTCTTAGGCTGATGGTAACAGGAAGCAAGGGACACAATATTTACCCAGGTTCGGGCCCTCTCAATGGAGGTAAAACCCTACTTCCTGCTTGATTAATATTGAAGATATGAGTAGTACAAGAGTAGATCTACCACGAGATCGTAGAGGCTAAACCCTAAGAGCTAGCCTATGATGGTATGATTGTAATTGTGATCGGCCTTCTCAGGACCATCATCTCCGGTTTATATAGACACCGGAGAGAGCTAGGGTTTACATGGAGTCGGTTACAAGGAAGGAAATATAATATCCGTATCACCAAGCTTGCCTTCCACGCAAAGGAGAGTCCCATCCGGACACGGGCCGAAGTCTTGAGTCTTGTATCTTCACGCTTCAATAGTCCGGACGATGAATATAGTCTGGCTATCCGGATACCCCCTTATCCAGGACTCCCTCACCGGAACTAGCATCTCCGTTAGGAGTGCGGTTGCTGGATCTTCCGGCAGCGGAGCCGGACATCCAATCCGCTCCGCTGTCACCACGTAATCCTGATTAGATGAACATGGTGACCTAAAATCCTACCATGAATATGCTGGGAAAGGTACATCTAGTGATGATTAGAAAACATACCAAATTGGAGAGCCGCGTGGCGTGGAGTTCACGGTCCTGGATGTGGGAGGAGGTACTTAGGTGGCCTTGAACAGCACCTTCCAGACGTCCTTATGCATCGTGCCGAAAAGCTCTTGCAACGTCTGGTGTTCGGCCGGATCGAACTCCCACAGATTAAATGCCCGTCTTTGGCACGGAAGGATTCGGCGGAAGAGCATAACCTGGACCACGTTGACAAGCTTGATCTTCTTGTCCATCATGTCTCTAATGCAATTCTGAAGGCCTGTCAGTTCCGCAGGTTTGCCCCAAGTCATGCCCTTCTTTTCCCAGGAGATGAGTCGCATGGGGATCCCGGATCGGAATTCAGGGGCCGCCGCCCAATTGGTGTCGCGCGGCTCGGTGATAAAGAACCACCCCGATTGCCACCCTTTCACAGTCTCCACAAAGGAACCGTCAAGCCAGGTAACATTGGGCATCCTGCCCACCATGGTGCCTCCGCACTCCGCTTGCTGGCCGCTCACGATCTTCGGCTTCACGCAGAAGATTCGTAGCCACAGGCCGAAGTGGGGCTTGATGCGGAGGAAGGCCTCGCACACGACGATAAATGCCGAGATGTTGAGGACGATATTTGGGGCTAGATCATCGAAGTCCAGCCCATAGTAAAACATGAGCCCGCGGACAAAGGGATGAAGTGGAAATCCTAGTCCGCGGATGAAATGAGGGAGGAACACTACTCTTTCCCGAGACTTTGGAGTGGGGATGATTTGTCCCTCCGCTGGAAGCCTGTGCGTGATGTTTGCGGCTAGATATCCGGCCGCCCGAAGCTTGGTAATGTCCTCCTATGTGACGCAGGAAGCCATCCACTTGCCTCCCGCTCCGGACATGCTGCAAATGGTCCTACGGAGAAGGTGAGAACTTGGGCGTTGGGGCTCGAGAGTGCGAGAATGGATGAGCAAAGGAGGAAGAAGGCGTGGGTAAAAATGGGAGATCCTTATCCCTTTATAGAGGTGGCAAAAACGGTGCTCCTCCCTGCTTGCCTGATGAAATCGCTTATTTTCCAAATGCCACGTTAATAGCACGGTTGGGTTACCCGTACCCGTATTAGTGAGGATCATGTGATAAGGGTACATGATCTCTGCTTCGACAAGACGTGCTGAGGAAACCGCCTCGCAATAGGTGCGGTGGCTGGTTGTGGGAAAACGATTCGAATAAAGACTTGGCCGTGATGTGATGTCACGTTATCTAAAGTTGTCAGCAGATTATACTTATGGAATATTGTTCTCTCTACGGTGGTATGTGAAAATCATCTTGCAGAGCCGGGCACGATTTAAGTGTTCGAGATTTACTTTGGAGTATTCGGAGATGGAACCCGCCTTGCAATGCCGAAGACAATCTGCACGCTGGACTCATCGTCATTGAAGCCTGGTTCAGGGGCTACTGAGGGAGTCCTGGATTAGGGGGTATCCGGACAGCCGGACTATATACTTTGGCCAGACTGTTGGACTATGAAGTTACAAGACTCAAGACTTCGTCCCGTGTCCGGATGGGACTCTCCTTTGCGTGGAAGACAAGCTTGGCGATTCGGATGTTAGATCTCCTTCTTTGTAACCGACTCTGTGTAACCCTAGCCCCCTCCAGTGTCTATATAAACCAGAGGGTTTAGTCCATAGAAAGGGAACAGTCATACTCATCATAGGCTAGCTCCTAGGGTTTAGGCTCTACGATCTCGTGGTAGACCAACTCTTGTAATACTCATATCATCAAGATCAATGAAGCAGGAAGTAGGGTATTACCTCCACCAAGAGGGCCCGAACCTGGGTAAGACATCATGTCCCCTGCCTCCTGTTACCATTAGCCTTAGACGCACAATTCGGGACCCCCTACCCGAGATCCGCCGGTTTTGACACCAACATTGGTGCTTTCATTGAGAGTTCCTCTGTGTCGTCGCAGCAAGGCTTGATGGCTCCTTTAATCATCAACAATGACACGGTCCAGGGTGAGACTTTTCTCCCCGGATAGATCTTCGTGTTCGGTGGCTTCGCACTGCGGGCCAATTCGCTTGGCCGTCTGGAGGAGATCAACAGCTACGCCCCTGGCCATCAGGTTGGCTCCCGCGCGTTCCGTTGCCTCCCGATGAACACGATGCATTCCGTTGACTCCCCATGAACACGACACATTCCGTTGCCTCCCCATGAACACAATGACGACGTTGTTTCTCTGTTCCGACCCAGCCATCTACACGAGCCCTGGCCGTACGTATGCGCGAGTAGGCGTTCGAGACCCCGCCTGTATGTACACATGCGTGGCCGTATTTTCTTTCTTGCACCTTGGCCGCTATACGTACATGTACATGCTACGTGCGCGTCTCTACTACGACACGTACGCGCCTCTACTATGACACATGCGCGCCTCTACATCGACCAGTATATATGTACGTACACATTCGCGACCAGAATGACAACGCTACGTATGCTTCGACCAGGTGGGTGCCGACTGTCAGGCACTTCCTTGCGTGCGAAGATGTAGCTGGTGGGTCCCAGCAGTCAGGGGGGCACTTCCTTGCATGTGAAGATGTAGCTGGTGGGTCCCAGCAGTCAGGGGTGCAAATCTTTTTTTTTTTGCACGAACGCACTTCCTTGCGTGCGAAGATGTAGCTCGTGGGTCCCAACAGTCAGGGGGAAACATTTTTTTCACAAAATACGGTGGCACGTCCGATGGGTCCCTACTGTCAGGTGGAGGAATCATTATTTTCTGTCTAATAAGGTGGCACTTCCTTGCTGCGACCGTGGACCCAGCTATCAGCCTCTCCGAGGGAGTCCTGGATTAGGGGATATCCAGACAGCCGGACTATATACTTTGGCCGGACTGCTGGACTATGAAGATACAAGACTCAAGACTTTGTCCCGTGTCCGGATGGGACTCTGCTTTGCGTGGAAGACAAGCTTGGCGATTCGGATGTTAGATCTCCTTCTTTGTAACTGGCTCTGTGTAACCCTAGCCCCCTCCGGTGTCTATATAAACCGGAGGGTTTAGTTCGTAGAGAGGGAACAGTCATAATCACCATAGGCTAGCTCCTATGGATTAGCCTCTACGATCTCGTGGTAGATCAACTCTTGTAATACTCATATCATCAAGATCAATCAAGCAGGAAGTAGGGTATTACCTCCATCGAGAGGGCCCGAACCTGGGTAAAACATCGTGTCCCCTACCTCCTGTTACCATTAGCCTTAGACGCACAGTTCGGGACCCCCTACCCAAGATCCGCCGGTTTTGACACCGACACTCTCCACGTACAGTCCACGTCCGATGGAAGTCGTTCCTTGACCACGTTGACCACGCCGCGCCGAGAGCACCACGGCGGTGGACGACGGCGAGGCCTAGGAAGGGGACGACTCAGAGCCGGGGAAGACACGGCAGTGGAAGCCCGCGCGGAGAGGAGTACGAGGGTTCACTGGTTCGGCTGTGGTGTGAGGCTGTTGTGGCCGCAGGGCCTGGCCAGCGGTGGGAATAGTAGGGGACAGTGAGGCCTTCGCGGTAGCACAGCCGGCCACGGGAGGCAGGAGCATGCGGCACGACCGGTGCTGCTTTGGGCGGCTGGAGCAAGAAGACCAGAGGTTGAAGAAGCACTACAGATGTTGGATGGATATCGTACGGTCACTGGAGCTAGAATTGTTCATATTGACTAAAGTTGACAAAGGCCCCCGTCCCAGTCAACTTAGTAGGCCCACAAGTCAGCCTCCCACCATGGTGGGTCCCAGCTAGCCGGGGGAGTATTCATTTTTTTGTCCGTAAAAAGGAGGAACTTCCAGTGGGTCCGAGCTAATAGCGGGGGGAATGTTTTTTCGCGAAGTACGGTGGCCCGTCCGGTGGGTCCCAACAGTCAGGGGGAAACGTTTTTTCGCGAAATAAGGTGGCCCGTCTGGTGGGTCTTTTCTGTCAGGTGGAGGAATAATTATTTTGCGCATAATAAGGAGGCACTTCCTTGCGGCTGCCTGGACCCAGCTGTCAGTCTCTCCATGTACAGTACGCTTCCGATGGAAGTCGGTCGTTGACCATGTTGACCACACTGCGCCGAGAGCACCAGGGCGGTGGAGGACGGCAAGGCCTAGGAAGGAGATGACGCGGAGCTGGGGAAGACGCAGAAGTGGAAGCCCACGCGGAGAGGAGTACGAGGGTTCACTGGTTCGGCTGCGGTGTGAGGCTACCGTCGCCGTAGAATAACAGGGGGTGTGGGTGGGTCGAGGGATGGCCTGGCCAGCGGTGGGAGTAGTACAGGGTGGTGAGGCCTCCGCGGCATCACATCCGGCCACGGGAGGCAGGAGCACGCGACACGACCGGCGCTGCTTTGGGCGGTTGGAGCAAGAAGACCAGAGGTTGAAGAAGCACTACGACCATTGGATGGACATCGTACGATCACTGTAGCTAGAATCGTTTATATTGACTAAGTTGACAAAGCCCTTGGTACGCGTCAACTTAGTAGGCCCACAGCTCGGATTTGGCAGAGAACATATAGCCCATTTGCAATTTGTAAGAATGTACATCCCATTTTTTAATTCTAATGGAATTTACTATAGCGCATTAATAGTTTGTTAAAAGTACAACCCAACTTCTAGCTAGGACAACGATTAATAATTTCAAAAAACCGCTCAAAACAGAATTCAAAAACAATTCCCACATTTTGATGGGATCCAAAATATTTTTATCCGAAATTTCTAGTCAGGTTAAATATAATTTCAAAATAAAGTTGTATTACATTAAAATGCAGCGAAATATTGCGCGCGCAACAAGTAATGAAATTAAAATTTTCAAATTCCAAAAATAATATTTTTTTAAAATAATTACGCGTTTGGTGCATAGTTACTGCCCATTTATTATAATTACATCCCATTTATTATTTCTTAAAGTCCATTTTCTTGTTAAGCCTAATGCATACCTCCTAGGAAACTTTGTAGCCCAGCGGGGCGGATAATAACAAGTTGACCCGGATATTGTGTACAACTATCGGCCCAGTTGCATTGCTGATGTTAAAAAAAGGCCTGTGTAGTACAGTACAACCTAACATGGCTACTCAGCCCACATTCAGCGACGCCAGAAAGGCCCAAACAAGGCTTCTGTACAACTTTTTGAAGTCACTGAGCTCAATTAATAACTTAAGAAAAAGTTTGATTACAGTGGAACCTAATTAAAAGCTATCATGAGCAAATAAATAATTCAACGGGTCCCGCTTGTGCATGTGTGTGCGCATGTGTGTGAGTGAGTGTGTGTGTGTGTGTGAGAGAGAGAGACCCATCGGTCGATGCTCGTAAATACATCTTTCATCCATATGCATTGCTGATGCTCAGTAAAAACTGATATAGTTGACACAATCATATAGAACATCATAGCACACTGAACTTGCATACAAAAATTTCACGCAGGCGGCACAATCAGGATGGAAGCAGTGGATCGCTACGGGTAGGTCTATGTTGAAACCAACGAAGTCGTACATAATGGTTCATCGTCTTTTTCAATGACGGGGAAATATCTTGAATGTTGTGCAAAGAAAACAGATAGACAACACAATAAGTTCTGCTGGCACATTAAGATGATGTACAACCCTTTCTAAAAAAAGTTCAGGTACAAAATTAGAACATGTCACAATCAAATGTACTGGCATATCAGTGCTTCACACCCATTGCTTGGATTTAACTAGTATCTGACAAGATTCAGTTGTTACCTCAAATTAGAGCACATCCAGGCAGCCAGCCCTACCTCTTCTCCCAAAGAAGCAGTGGCCTCTACAGCGCGATGGAGTAGGCCCTGTGCCATCCATCATTCCGAGCAACACAGGGAAAGTTTGACGTTGACTCCTGTAATGGACGTCGTCGATGGACCCTGGCACCAGCGGCGGCGGCAGGACTTCGATTGATGGATTGACCACTTCTTCGGCATGCACGAACACTCGATATAGGTACATCCCTAATGTGGTCCGCGGCGGCCTTGGTGGCAACGAATAGTACAACCCCAGTTCCTGCGCCAGTATCTCAACACCAATCACCTTCGGTATGGTGGATGGCTTCTTCATCCATGCCATAACCATCAGAGCCTAGCTGTCTGGAGGAACAAACATACTTACGAGCTCACCTCCAAGGTCGTTGATAAGCTCGTTCATGGACTCGCTGTTCCAAGCACGTCGAGGCATGCCGTGGAAGGTAAGCTTTGCTAAAAAATCAAGCTCAGAAGGCACCGAGCCCCATCCTGGGTGCCACCTATCAAAGCTCACCAGCGCGCCATCGCAGAACAAACGCCGAGAAGATTTGAACACACGACTGCAGTCGAAAGTTCTCTGGAACCTGACGAAGAAATTAGTCAGTGGCGGACAGACTTCGATGAGCAAGTCACTTATTTGGATGCCGTGTGCAATGCCAAGAGATTTGACAAGGTCGTCCGGAGAGACGGGAGGCCGGTCGCTGTTGATGGTTGCCATCAGCACTTTGCCGGCAAACTGGTCGTCAAGCGCCGCCATGCCACTGTTGAGCGACAACACGCAGTGACCGAAGGCAGGACGAACCTCAGGATCTCCGGCTCGGAGATCCACGTTGACCGGCGACATGATAGTGCGCTTGAGTACAGGGAGTACAGGAGGGGGATTTGGGGGAACTGGAGTAGGAATCAAGATTCCAGACGTGGGGGAGGGGCGGGAGACTGGGGATGAAAAGGTAGCATGAATTTCGAGCACACGCCAATATGCTCTCGGCGCGCAAGCGCACGAAAACACTGGTGGCGCCCACATGTCAGCCTAAGAGTCCTTATTCTTTCTTTTTTGGAGAGCCCGACCTTTTTTTCAGGATCTTTTGAGAGCCGGCCTGAGAGTTATAATTGACCCGTTTGGCATTGCGTTACTACTCAGGCCATATTCAGCGACACCTCACTGGCTCAAACAAGTGTACATCATCGAAAAGACACTGAGTTAAAATTATATAACTTGAAAAATGGATATATACTCTGAACACTGGAGAATGGTGATGCCCTCATTTAGCCCACCAGTAGTTCGAGACAATAAACAGTTCGAAACAACGATATATACAACATTCAAACACTGACTAGTGACTACTACTGACATAAACAGCAAGACATGATAGTTCATAAGAAGTCTTGCTACACCACCAAAATGCACCCATCTGCAGCGCTCAGACTCTCGTGATCCAGACAAGTAAGAGTGACATAGAAGAGGATGACCAAATGACAAGGAATATGCATAACAAAAGAAAGAACTACCCATGCAGAACCAGCAGCAAAGACAACAAAGTCATTCGAAGAGATGATCCAACACCATCATAATTTGCAGCCTCACTTCAGCGACCAGTGATCCGGAGACACCAGTACTCCACCCTTTCGATGCAACAGCTCAATTACCTATCAACCTGAAGGCTTGAACCACATCACTGCCTGTCGTAATTGAGACATCCAAGGATCAAAGTTAATCCGGATGCCTTTGTCATTCTCACCTTCTTTTGGCTGCAGGTTGTATCATTGATAATCAGGGGAGTTTGCTCCCAAACTCCTAGGGCTCGCCGTGTAGACACAGTTTTCCATAGCAAACAGAGCCTCTCTGCCATCAAGGTCCTTGCCAACGGTGATCTCCTAGTTAATCAAATAATTGAGTCCGAGAAACAGAGAGTGTGATCCAAGGCTGTTTACCCGCCTCCAACTAAAAAATCGTAAAGGCCCCAACAAGCTGGTATCCTTCTCATAGACGTAACAACCACTGTCTGGATACTCATGTATTACACGGTGCTTGTATACAGTGGGTTTTTTGCAATATAACTTTTCCGACTCATGTGTCCGAATGATCATTAGTCTTTTGTCATCGTCTAAACGAGCGAGGAACCAGTTGTGCTTCCTTGTTTTTGGCAAAGGTGGTGTGATTACAAAGGGCAGTAACTATAGGGACACTGCATCATATCAAAAAGGACATGCATTGTTAATGTAAGATCAGCATTGTTCAGATTATGAGTAGGATAATGCAAGAAACAACATTGATATGTCCCTATTGGAACTGGGAGGAAAATATAGGGAAATGTATACTGGGTTCAAAAATATAGAAGTGACATGCATGGTTATACTCATGTTATCTCGCAATTGATTCTTCATAGGAAACTACCATGTCATGCATGTTATGTAATCATATTCTGTCCTCACAAAGAAATTCTTCAAGGTAACTAACAGACCATGCATTGTTATATACTCATGTTCTGTGGGCAAAAATTTTGTGAGGATATAATTCTAGCCATTGATTGCTGAAGGGCGAATATAGGTATGTACACATGGTAAGCATTGCAGGATTTCACTACTTCCAAATATAGAGTTCTCCATATGCACATTTACTTCCCTAATGTATGGTTAGATGAAACCAACAGTGTGGTGCATGTTTCTACATCATGAAAATGAGGAAACTAACATGGCCATTGATACACACTCATATTTAGTAGTAGTATATAGATTACTGTAAAATAAGGATAATATCCATATATTCCTAACCGTTTGATTATTCAGGGTACAAATTGGCTGTAATGACATGGTCACAATCGCATGAATTAACTCATTCCAAATATAGCTAATTTACGGTGTCTCTAATACATTGCCATAGTTCTACTCAAATTCTGCTCAAACAGGGATATGCCAATCATCACAAAAAGTTCAAACAGTGTCATGGCGTCATCATTAACATGAGATGGAAACAACTTACACGCGCCATCCCAGCAATACATGGTGCCATCTACTTTGTTGATCGCGTAGATGATGCCATTGTGTTCAATAGCATCACAGAAGTGTGTATCAGCTTTGACGATGATCCACTGCGAGCTGAGTTGTCTCCATCTAAAGAAGGCACCAGTGTAAAGATAGGCGAGTCTGCGATCGAACAAGGCAATTAGCTTGAAGTCTGCGTAATTTGCATGTCGTGTGGGCACTTGGCAGATTAAAATCTTCTGCAAAACAAGGTCCATCCAACTGACGTGGTAATCTAGATGTCTTGGACCGCGATGGTAATACTCTATATAATCCAACAAAGGAATGATAATCTCATGGGAGGTCTGGAAGTTCACGAGCACCAACTTTTTACCGTCTTCTCTGAAGGCAGCCATCCAGTGGAAGTTCATGTCGACCCAGTACATACCTGCCGAGAAGTTTCGGGCGATGGTGATCGGATCGATGTCGAGGGAAATGATGTACGGCGACCCACTACATACCTGCAAAGAAGTTTCGGCTAATGGAGATCGGATTGAAGTCGAGGGGCATCATGTACGCCTACCTATCATGGTGAGCCAATCTCGCAAGACTAGATAGCAGCAAGCAGGGTGTCTTGAAAAGCTAAGGCCTCGCTTCGGCGATGGCCATGTGCATGTCCCTCGAGCATGCAGCCAGCCATAGGGCGCTCAACATATCCATACACGAACAACAGAGGTCGAGGATGTCACTAGGGAGATTGCTCCAATCGCGGCTCATACGGATGCTGTGCGGTTCGCGTTCGGCCATGGTGGAGTTTGGAAGGTGGGGGTTTTGGGGGGCTTGATTTACGGGGGAGAAGGATGTCGATGCTGGAGCAGCTAGCGAGGGAATAGTGGTACTGGGGGAGGCGAGTGAGGCGACAGTACATGGGGGCACAGTGAGATGGAGACGGAGACGGAGAAGGAGATGGAGATGGAGTGGTGCTATGAGAGCGGAGAGGGAGACAAGGCGAGGCGCCAATGTGTTGTACAGCGGCGGTGATAGACTGCACAGTGCATAGGGTGAGGCTGACTTTGGTAACCCGAACACGCCGCCTAGACTAGTGTCAAGCGCAGGGTGTTGTCACTTCACTGTGAGGACCGGATGAATAGTATTTTGACCATCAAGTGTACCACAGTTGTACTACTACTATTAATACTACTAGTAGGAACATGAGTACTCCAGTTTTATATAGAGGAAATAGTTCTCCCGTGCTAGCATACCTATTTTCATAAGGTGACTTATACTCACCTAAATGGAGGGAGTATTCCTTAACCAGAGAATGTTGTGTCCCCCACTCACGCGCTCAAAAAGAAAAGCTACGACACATTTTTTATCTGTTTCCAAAGGTCCCACCTATCAGGAAGGATGGGCACGTACACGAACAGGTACGACTCATCAGTCTATCCGCCTAGCCTTTTCGTTTAGTCTACCTAGCCATCTAATCAACTGCCTGCACGCCACATCTCCCATTTACTTCTCCATCGGGAACCAATTCTCCTCGGCTTCTTCACCTCCCCTTCGTCTTCATTTGCATCCAAACCCCACTGCGTTCACATTGTTTTAACCTCTTTAAATAATCATCTACTACTTCAGTTAGACGAGCCATCTAATACTAGTTCTCCAAACCATAGCCCTCCATTCCAGCGGTTCTAAATGGCGAAAGAGACCGAGATGCAGGTTTTTAGCGTCCAACATGTCCTCGTCGAAGGCTCGATGCGCATAGTTTCCATCATCACCATCCACCCAAGGGTTGTTAGGCAGTGGATAGACAATGTATCCAACTCCCTCGAAAAGGTAGAGACGAGGGTCATTGGTTTCGACGCAGAGTACAGGAGCGTGCCCCTGGGAAGATCCAGCGCGCCGCCGTCCTTTAGCTGTGCCTCGAAGATGATGTTTTGGTGTACCACATCATACACTCGCCCTCCATACCAGGTGAGCTTCACGATTTCTTGTCTCGGGAGGACGTATACTTCTATGGGGAAGCCACCGAAGGGGACAAACAGAAGCTAGAGCCGTACAACCTTGATTTGAAAAGCATCACTGACCTACAAACCAGAATCAAAATTCCTGTAGAAGATTGTGATAAATAGACACCATCCCTATTCGACGTAGAAAATTTTGTGCTCGGTACAAATCTTTAGAAGGGTGATGAGATGGTGGCATTAAGGTCGTCTGGATGGGAGAATTATCCCTTGATGTACGAGCAGATAAAATATGCTGCCCTTGATGCCCGTGTGAGTTTCGAGATAGCTGCAAGGTCCAAAGAGCTTGTTGCGAAGCCGTCTCCCACAGAAAATGAGAAGAAGAAGAAGAAGAAGAAGAAGAAGAAGAAGAAGAAGAAGAAGAAGAAGAAGAGGCTCCACCAGCAGGAGGGCATTATGGATGGATGAACTATTTCCTCTCTTGTAAAAAAAATATTCCCTCTCAGTGTATATTGATATAGATGGACTATTTCGATGGTGTGCATGTCTTTGGAACAGAGTAGTAGCGTGGGTCCGCTTGACTATAAGGAACTATTTATCCGCATGTATAGCTTTCTCTGCTAGTCCTTCCAGTGATCGGTATGCAGTGCATGTGTTCGTAGACATGACAGCTTGTCCATGGAAGTTCAACTACGACGACCATCACGTTTCATCTCACGATTCCCACGATGCCTCTCCAACCCACGGCACCACGTCCCCCGACGTGCGACTCACCCCTCTCAGCCGCACCGCCCCTCTGCCTTTGTGTGCATGACATGTGGGCCCCCTACAATGCGGCGAGCATCAAGTTTCTACCATAGCCACACGCGATCCCCACGACGCCGCTCGAACCCATGACACCACATGTCCCCCGACCTGCGGCTCACCCCTCTTGGCCCCACTGCCCCTCTGCCTTCGGGAGCATTACATGTGGACCAGTCACCTATCGGGTCCACGTGTTATTGACTCAAAGGTAGGTGTAGTAAGGCGTTGAAGCTCAGTCCCAACGGCCCTGAGGGGGAAATGTAACTCCTGCGCCGGGGCTTGTGGTGCTACTGCTGCATGAACTCGTGCCAAACTCGAGATTTATTTCTTTACTATACATGCACGCAACGATTTAATGGACATTGTAATCTTAACATGTGATGGGGAGATCTAAATTTGAAGTTGAAACTTATAAAATGAAAAGATTCAAAGCAAATAAACTGGGAGAGCGGGAGTATATCATAGGATGTGTCCCATACAAAATAATCCCCCTGGTTTGTCACCGCGAAGACGCGGTTAGAAAGGAGCACAACGTCTTCGTACTCGTAGGGCAACAAATCGGCCGCAGACAGCATGGTCCGCCTTTGACCGCCATGTGCAAGGTTCGTGCTATCTTATTCAATCTCACCATGGTTCCATCGTACCAATTCATGTGGTGGCCTGTTGCATGGCTGATCCCAATGTTGTACAAAGGTTCTACGGGAACGGTGTCACCGTTGTAAATGTTGTGCAAATTGATGTTGGTACCCTCCAGTACATATGCAAGCCAATCTCCACTCGCACCGAGCCTAACCTATGAAACAGTGGGCAGGGGGAGAATTAGGAAATGGACTCAGAAGTTGTCTTTAGAATGCATTTACTATGTGATCAAACTCATCTTACCTGCTCATCGGAGGAAATCCGAGTGCCCCTCAATGTCGGCATCTCAAGGGGCGTCAACTTGCAACTACAGCCACGCGGCGCTGGAGAGACCCCCAAGGAAACATCCTCGTGCATTCCATGGAACATCAAGATGCATTTGTATGAGTAGTTTATCTTGTGAGAGAAAAGGATGAACGAGGGAAGGCCTCTAGAGATAGAGATGTACACTACTACTACCAATGTGCTGGCCTGTGCATTGCAATGGATCCAAAGTAGCAGAATAATAATTGTTCACGTGCTTGAAATATAAACACTCTAGTTTAGCTTGTCCATGGAAGTTGAACCACGGCGACCATCATGTTTCTTGTTTCTACCACTGCCACACTCACACGCGATTCCCACGACGCTGCTCCAACCCACGGCATGATGTCCCCCGACGTGGACATGGATCCTCTCACGTGGCTATCACTGCCTTGCCCTGCCTTTCCTTCGCTGACAGGTGGGACCCATGGTTATGGGTCCCACATGTTAGTGACGGAATGGTAGGATTGTTCGCGTCAGGGGATCCTCATCCCCCCGACGTGCCCCTCATCCCTCTCGGCCCCACCGCTCCTCTGCCCTTGTGTGCATGACATGCGGGCCAGCTGAACTGCGGCGACCATCAACTTTCTACCATAGACACACCCCATTGGACGCGGTTTGCCTGCTCCGTTGTTGTGCTCCGATTCATACTCCCGCACCATCAAATTTTGATCTAGCAGCTGTGACACATTTTGTCCTGGGCATCAATACTCAGCTGGAGTACTTATGTACTACAGGTAGTACCCGCCGGTGTGGCCATCTACGCCTCGTAACGCCCTGACGCCCAGCTGTGGCACCCTCGCCACGGCCACGCCACCACCGGCCGGTTCATCTTGAATGAGTGAGTCAACCACGCCACCACCATGAGAATGACATGTAGGCCAGCTGCATTTAAGGTCTGCATGTCATTGACTCATAGGCCGGGCACTAAGCCACTAAAGTTCGGTCCCGTGGGCCCCGAGAGGGAAATGTAACTCCTGTGGCAGGCCTTGTGGTGCTCCCGCAGTACGAGCTCGTGCCAAAGCTGGAATTTGTTTCTTACTACTACCAACTAGTACTAGTAAGGTACACGTGCATTGCACGCATGAGATTCTGGTGGTTTGTGCATTATGCTTCTACATGTGGAGTTTTCGGGATTCTAACATGTGGCAAAATCTGGTGGAATGTAAGGTTAGGCAAGTTTGATTAACTTAGGTGAGTGTTTGGTTCAAGCACACCTTTGGAAAGCCACACTAAGGATCCACATGACATACACACACAAAATGTGGCAAGATTCCCTTAGGCTTGCCAACTTGTGGCTCTCATTTTGAAGAACTAATAACTTTGCCTAAGTTTAGTTGTGGCAAAGTTAGTCATGAATTAAGTTCAACCATGGAGTCTTATAGATTATACATGTGGCAGAATCTGGTGGATGATATCCAATGGCCAGTAGTGCTCGGATTTGCCATCTTTGTACCGTCAGATTGGCTTCATCCAACGACCAACTTTCAAAGTTTTTCACACACTATATAGGGGGTATAGATATAGATGTGCCGGTCTGTTGCAATGGATCCAAAGTATATCTATTTAGTGGAGTGCACTCTAAACACATTATCTATTTATTTTTCTCTAACCTTTCGTAGCCATGCGACCAAACCACATAAGCTTCATGGGTGCCCCCCACATCATATTATTCATACTATGTTGATTGAAAAAAAGATAAATCACCCAAAACAAGATCTTCCCGTTTTTTGTTCCTACGATGTTGTGCCATGCACGTACCTACTAGTTGTATAGTGGTATTACTAGTAATATAGTATCAGGAGTACAAACTTGGTACTAGTAGGAGTAGTACTAGTACGGAATGCTCCTACTCTATCAACGAGCCCCATCTGACACCAAATTTCTTGGCTTCCGTGCTACACCTAGATCTTCCCCTCGTTTCTGTTTTCCAACCCGGCGGCGGGCGGGGTGTTGTTTTGCTCAACGGCGGTCCGACATGAAAGTGAAAATGCTAGGCAACATGCCTTCCCTAAGCTATGTGCCGTGTCGGACGGGCCATGGAGTACTCCCGATTCCCAGGCGTGTAGGGGTGCGACGTGAACGCGGCAGGCCTTTTCCTTTTACTAGCAATGTACCCGTGCGTTGCGACGGATCTAAAGTAGTAGAATAGTAGTATTTGTTCACAAACTTGAAAGAAATCACTATTGTTTTGATATACTCCTAATATATTACTTCCTCCGTACCTAAATATTTGTCTATTTAGAGATTTCAAATGGACTATCACATACGGATTATATAGACATATTCTAGTGTTTCTAGCAAGATGTCCGCGCGTTCCACGAAGTTGATGGAAAAGGTAAGCACAACTTATAAATTGACGGATGGAGTAGTAGTTACAGTGATGCATATAATTAAGCAAAGGGATCGCACATGTTGGTATTGACTGGAACAAAAATGCAACAAGACAATAAGAATTAAGGCCACGATGATGCGATCACAGTGGTGGTTACAGAAGGCAAGAAGAAAGATGGATCCATGAACGTACGACCTCCTCCTCCTCAACTTAGTGCGTCGGGCCACCGACTGGCGGCTAAGGAGCGGCAACTTTTGTGGCGAGGTCGAGGTGCTTCTTAGAAAAGGCATCCAAGGCTTCCAGCCGGTTGAGGAAGGCCAACATCGTAGTGTCCTCATTGTCCTTGTAGATACCTATGTACATGATTTGCTCGTACACATGGATGTGTAGGTCTACCAATTCTTGTAGGGCGAGGCACCTCGTGGCAAGCGCGACCTCCAGGTGGACATTCTTCATGGCGTCAGCGGGCAGTCGCAGGGCCACCAGTGCTTGAAAGAGGTTCCGGCCATCGAGGCCGATTAGGGTGGCAGGCAATGAGGAGCCCAGGCGCGTGGGCTGGAGGAGTACATCAATGTCGCCCGTGAGCTTCTTGAGGACGGTGAACTTGTTGCTGGTGGCAACGATCATCTGGTCCAACTGAGAGTCGTAGTTGGCATCGACGGTGGCCAACCACCAGCCGGTCTGCAACACCGTCGGAAGACAATCCTCGGCGCCATGCCGCAGGCCGGCGTCGTGGACCATCTGGCACAACCGCTGGCCGCTCACACGCATCGCCGCCATGGGTCTGGAGTGAGCTCTTTTGTGCTTAGTGTAGGTTCTTAGGCAAATGCTTAGGTGCGTACGATGTGGTAGATGCATTGGAATGGAGGGGCACCTTTATATGAGGGCAATGAGGGCAAACTATGTTGCATTCACATCGTGCATCCTCTTTTTCCGGACCTCCTCCCATTACTTCCCTCATACATTAATTGAAGGAGGATGCATTGGCCGTTCAACATATCGGGAACCGCTACTCCCTCCCTTGTCTGCATTAAAGCCGTATCGGGAACTGCATCGCCCACTGTCAAATCGAATACTCCCTTCGTCTAGGTGAGTGTTAAGTCATCTTACGAAAACCAAATAGTAAGCACATAGGCATGGTGCATTAACTCTCACGTTGTTTCTTATTTTTTGACATTAATAGAGGAATCAAACAATAAGAGATGTGGGGCTTGTATGCTTTTAATGACTTGAGACTATCAAACATGACATGAAGTGGTCAATTCGTTGCACAAGAACAAATGCATCCCACGTCAGCACACACACATCTTATAGCATCCCATCCAATGGCTATAAAAGATTAATGAGACCAAATTATATCTCATCTAGATGAGTTCTAGCAAAATTTTATTAATAATACTTAGTGCTCCTGCGCCATGTATCATATATTAGTATCATGTAGTACTTTATTTATTGCCATGTATGACACATAGTACTCAACTCTCTCTCTCTTTCTTCATTTAATTCTATGACATCTCATCACAATTGCTAAGGCTAGTACCATTACAACCAGCCTTAGCAAATACTAAACATTAAGTTCTCTCGTTTCCTCTCCACCTTGGTCACCTAGACGGAGGGAGTATACTGCGCGGGCTTTTCCTGCGCGGTACGCGGGGCAGTTTCGCCTAGTCGGTTCGACAGAGACGCGAGAAGATGAGGGAGTAGGCTGCTGCAAACGTAGGGCTATGTGATTTGACATCGAGTTACTGCTGGACAGGTGGGGCCCCATGATTTGACTTGCCATTATCATTTTAACTGCGGCGCTACGACCGGCGTGAGTCTCCCAATTCCTGACAACCTCCATACAGGTGCCTCTCCTAATGCTCCACCATGTAGTAGAGGCTGGCTCTTGCATCAGAGCCCACTTCTCCACTTTTTCCTTGCCTCTGTTTCCTCCACATATGCAAAAATGCCATGTAAAGCGCACTATTGTACTTACTTGCTCCTACAGGTGCTAAGCTTGCCACATAGGCATAAAGTCTGATGTGGCAAGTTAATCAAGAAGAGAGAGACTAGTTTGGTGACCCAAGGAAGAAACGTTGCTAAGCGCGTGTACCTATGTGAAAAGACAATTTTGAGCCTATAGATAATTAAATGAAGCAAACTTAGCAACAAAAAATTAATAAGCACAACATTTCATTGGAAGAGGTCACTCCTTGGCAAATGCAATAAATACTAGTACTCCCTGTGTCCCATAATATAAGAACGTTTTTGGCACTACACTAGTGTCAAAAACATTCTTATATTATGGGACGGAGGGAGTACGAAGAAAGAGATAGAGAGGAGTAAAAAAATACACTTATAGCCAACCTTATAGCTAACCTTGTTGTAGTATGAGTGACTAAGTGATGACTATGTATGACATGACAACATCAGATAGCCTAACACACCGTGTTAAATCTCCAAGGGCGCGACCGCGCGAGCAACGCGATAGTCGTGGTAGGCATGACCATGATACGGGATGCTGGCAACCCTTGGATCTGAGATCAAACGGTCACATGCTAAGTTGCTGAAAATATGCAGAATAACCCTCCAGGATAGGATATTCACCCATAGGTCTAGAATCACGCCATGCAACCGTTTGATCTCAGATCCAAGGGCTCTCGGAAGCCCGTATCATGGGAGAATGGAAAGCCACTACCCTGTCGTTCGCACACTGGCAGTTCGCTCCTACTCAACCCCGCACGTCCTTTAATACTACGGTGGTTCGCTCCTAGTCGTCTCATCCTTTCACATTACGGCAGTTCCACTAATCCTAACCCTCCTCCCAAATCCATGGCATCCCAAATCTCCACGATCGGTAGTGAGTACAAGGTTAGAACCATCACCGGCGATGAGTTCGACGTCATCTACACCCGTTCTTCCGCAACGGTGAAAGGATGCCTTTCTCGCTTTAGACGCATGTTCGAAGACTCAGATGATAAGTGGGTCGCTGGGCTAGATGTTGAGTACACCATAGTCCTGGGACGAGAGAAGGATCTAAAGGACGAAGAGAGGAAGAAGCCCGCCATGATCCTGGTTTGCGTGCATGACTTATGCTTGGTCAACCACATATGCCATGCCGATGTTGAATGCCTGGATTTGAAGGACTTCCTTGGGAGCAACCTCGTCAAATTCATTACTGTAGACTTTGGTAACGACAAAGAAGTACAAGGTCAGATAGGCCTCGTTGTAGGCAACACCTTTGACCTCCAAAAGAATCGGCTAGTGTCCTCTCGTCAGGCTTCAATGCTGACCCTGGCAGGAGCCATGGTTCATCCTTCGTACGGTAAACTGGAGAAACCTCTGTACATTTTTCATCGTTATGCATGGCAGCGGAATGTACTAGATATAGACCACATCCACTACGCTGCAATGGATGGCTACCTTTGTTTCAATATCTACAAGGGTTGGATGAAGAGCAAGAGCCAAGTGTGTAGTTCAAGCAAAGAAGTATCGGCCAAGAGGTAGAGGGACAAGGACGAAGTCGAGGACATGGACGAGGACTCCGAGTAAGGTGGCAGTGTCGTTGCTCATGGTGGTTCTAATGCAGTGTCTACTGGAATAGTTGCAAAGTTTAATTTCAGGTGTGCTTAATTTAATTTGAGGGGTGTGTTGTGCTGAGCCCCCAGTAGAACTATGTTATGTTTCTTCTCGTTACTTTAACTCTTCTGTACGTACATACTAGTATTTCTTACATTTCAACTTTTAGTTGGTATAGTACTACCACTCGTTTCTTCACATTATATATGTACAATATATATGGCCAACATCATATAGCCAGCAGTTTAGTTGTCAAAGAATTTCAGGGTGCTTAGTTTTGTCAAAAAATTCCAGGGTGCTTAATTTTATTTGACGGGTGGGTTGTGCACTTGTGCTGGACACCATTATTGTGACAAGCCTTTTTAATAGTACTATATGCATAATTTGGCAACGAGCGCTCTCTATATGTACCACCTTTTTTTAATTTCAAGTTTTGCTCCATGGCACAATCCATCGATACTACTATTGTACAAAAGTGGAGTATATACATTTTTTAAAAGGCTAGAGGGCGGGGCAGTCTAGCTCGGACGGTTTCACGAGAGGTGAGGGCCTCTGTGATTTGACGGCTCATTACTACTGTCAAATTGAATAGTACTGTGCCACCTGCTGCACGCCCGGTGCCTCCATTAAACCCCTCTGTTAAACCCGCATGCAAACCAAGAATCCTACTCCGGCCACACGTCTGTTCATGAGCAGGCCAGAATTAAATGCAACACCCGCTGAGCTCCTCCCGTCTGCCCTCAGTTTAAACGAGGCCAGACGCCGGCCAAGCTCCTACCATCCGCCCTCTATTTACACGAGGCCAGACAGACAGCGGGCAAGAATCGCACCCCTCCGCCACTCCCCCATCTCCTCCTTCACCATTTTCTCCACTCTTCTGATGGCTTTCGATGAGCCGTTCTCCGACATATTACCCGGCTGGGTGGCCCGCCGAGCCCTCCGGATATGGGCGAGGCCGCTCGGTGCTTCACCAACCTCGCTTGGCCCGTCGGAGCTAGTTGCCGCCCCAAGCAGGCGCGTGGTTCAGCAACTTGCCGCTCCAGTTCAGCTTGATGAGGAGTGCTGAGTTGCTCCATGCTGGCATGGCGGCGAGCACGCCGGTATGGGCGCCATCGCTGTCGCGTCGTACCGTGCCACCAGAGTCTACGGTGTCCGTGCCTCCCGTGTTTGTGGGCGCGCCTCCCGTGCCTGCGGTAGCGCCATGCAGGCAGAGACATAAGCCGGGTGCATGGAGAGCGATGAGTCGGTGGCCAGCTTCTCCGTGTTCGCCACCATCATCGAGGAGAAGTAGAACACGGGAGCACTACAAAAAATATACACTTCCGTGATGATACGTGTTTGTCACAGTAGGTCGCGTTTTTTGTCATGCATGTACATCCATGACGATTTTATGACAGAATCAAGATAGTCATACCAGTGTTGTCGTAGAAGTGTTACATGACATTACCAAAATTATCATCACGGAAGTGTCCACTTCAATGACGATAAATCGCGCGTCACAGAAGTGCTTTCATCAAGGGTGACCGCCACGTGCCATCCACCGTAACGTAATGCCGTTAAGCTATTGGGTCAGGTTTTGGATCTGATAACCCGTTAACAGCCCCGACCAATGGGGATTTTCCACGTGTAAAATTATCATTGGGAGGAGGAAACACGTGTCGGCTCATCGTTGGGACAGATGTCATCCACTCATTGGACAGAAGGCGCCTATGATACATTGACACGTGGCACGGCCCAACATTGGCCCATTCCTGTGAAAAGGCCGGCCCGTTTGACTTGGTCAAAAGGTGGCGGGCCGGCCCATGCAAAGCCTGTTAACGGCCTTTTTGCATATAGCACATTTACAGCCCACTAACCTAAGGCCCATTACGCCCTATCCGAATTAGGCCCAGTAGCGTCATCTGGGCCATCCAATATGATTCCAGCCCGTTTTCACTTCTAGCCCATGTATGGCCCATGACGTCTTTCGGCTCATATGAGGCCCTTTGTAACTATTGGCCCATTAACGGCCCGTGGTGAAACTGGCTCGTAATGAACAGTGTATCACTTTACACCCATAAATGGCCCGTGGTGAAACTGGCCTGTAATGAACAGTGTATCACTTTATACCCATTAACGGCCCATTATTCCATTGGGCCGTTTCCAGCCCACGTTATCTTTCGTCCTTCTCACGGCCCATTTATTCTTGGGCTCATTTCCAGCATTCGGTTACTTACGGCCCGTTACTGTCATCTTCTGCTTGTGGGCCATATTCAGCCCATTGTTACAGTCGGCCCGTTTGTGGCCCGTTAATCTGTTAGGCCATTATCATAGCATCACCAAATACGGCTTGTTAACGACCCGTTATGGTCAGCCCATAAAACGTACGATTTCCATTAAAGGCCCGTCTATGGCCCATTAAAGGCCCATACAATACCCATAAATGAGTCGGCCCTAACAAGGCCCATGGATCCTACGAGACGTAGAAGGCCCATGGATCCTACGAGACGTAGACGACCCATGGATCCTACGAGACGTAGAAAGCCCATGGATCCGATGGCCCATTGAAGGCCCATGGATCAGACGGCCCATTGAAGGCCCATGGATCCAGTGGCCCATTGAAGGCACATGCATCCGGCGGCCCAATGAAGGCCCATGGATCCAACGGCCCATACATGACCCATGGATCGTACGGACCGTGAAGGGCCATTGTCGAGCGAGTTGGCCCCCGTTTGAATGATATAGCATATTCAAAGAATTATCCTACTCAATACTATCACCTCTAAAAAGCATACACTATAAAACAAAGAGATCAAGGCATAGAAAGGTAGAATAATCCGACACTATACAATAAAGAAATTACAGCCAATTATACCCACTGGGCATTATGGTTTGGCACAGGTGTTAATAAAGCATACAGAAACAGCAAATTACATACACTGGGCAAATATAGCTCATACATCATGGAGGCGCATCAACTTAACTCCATTTGAACTATAAATGATTTGCCGAATTCAGGTAGCACAAATTTCAGTCTGCAAAGTCTCCAATTCATTCATGGTTACCTCAGTGTCTTGTTTCATTTTTTGACTCTTGCATCTAATACCTGCATGTCCAGTCTCAACTTGTTGATTAAATGTTGACAATCATGTACACGTTGTCTTGCCACCTCTAGTTGATGCTCGAGAACATCATCACATTCCTATTCCAATCCATAACCATTCGGTAACGGCCATGCCGCACTGCTCGCAGATCTTTGTGTTGATGTCACTTCATCCTGAAATGTTTCTGTAAGTACACATGACTAGGGCAAAAATATAGTTACAACAGTGAAGCGAGCAAGACACTATTTTGTACTACATGGCAAAACAGGACTAACAATAATGTTACACATCACTTTCAAAAAAAATGTTACATGTCATGAAGCATAAGCAGGTGATATTTTAAAAATTATAAAAAAGATAGTCTGTGCAGCCTGCATACAGAAATCCCTCTTAGTTCACCAGAGGAGCATGATGTTGGGGCCCAATCGAAAACACAGACAAGTTACAAATTTAGACAACACGTTGTGTATAAGCAAGCAGTTGGACATTTTGTATCTCAATTAAAGTCTTAGGGAGCATAATGAACAGCACAGGGTTTCATACAAACATACTACAGCAGGCAAAACTATGCAATCATTAGCGTAGTATAAACTAGATTGTGAGCCTCATGCAATAATAGTTGGTTAGTAGACTTCAAAGCTTCAGGCACACTTCGGTAGAGTAATTAAATGGTAAGGCCTTTAATTATGTCAACTAATAGGTATACAAGTACCGAACATTAGGCATGATTATTTGGGCATCTCATTAACTGAGGACAAATAAAGCAATTGAAAAGAGTAAATTAACTATGCCTAAAACAAACAAGGAATTGAACTGTTGAGTTGCATACAGTGACTTACCTTAGCAGGTTGAAGAGGCTTAGTACAGCTCCTACTTCTCTTGCAAGGCTCCTTCCTAACATCTTGTACTTGGAAATCCTTAATCTTATCTTCATTGCACCCCGTCTGCAAGGTGACACAAACTAGTTACTCGTCTCCTTGGAGATAAATATGCATACTTTCCAGTCTGTGAACACAAAAGGATGAGATTATAACAAAACAACACCACATAATGAAACATGCCACATCTCTTGCACTTGCACATGATGAAATGAGCATTTACTATGTCTGCACTATGTAAAAACTAGGCATACCTTTGAATTGGATCTCCAGGTACTCTTGGAGAGCCTACTGTAGTGTACAGCCAAAAATTTATGTCACCTATGAGTTAGACAAGGCCCCACTACAGCAGCCCTTAGTGTTTAAATCGTTGAAAAGGTCTGTTAGAGTGTTAGGTCAAGAACAGAAAGTAATCAAAGCAAACAGTCCTATTATGGCTGGCTGATGCAAACAAGCAATTGAATAGATGTGTGAGCAAATCTTACATATCAAGAAAAGAAGCAAAGAAGGAGGCTTAAAGACCATCACTTGACTGGCCAGATTTAAGGGTCATTTAAACATCATGTGCAACGTATGAACTAACATAAACATTGCATATTCCATATTCTACAATGGAACGCACATGTATTAGGTTATGCCATGTATGATGATGCCTAAATGTATAGATAGCAGGCAGGAGTGATTCATCATTGCACGCACAATTGAATTGCAGGTTAAGGGACAATTCGATTCTGCCTTTTCAGGGCATATTGTCAAAATAGGCCATAAAAGATGTAAGGAAGTCAATTTTTTAGTTATGGTCTTGTGCTTAACTAATTTCGCTTTGGAGGGGGGTATTTCGGGTACAACCTCACTAAAAATTCAAGGGAAGGGGAATAGTGAAATGACTCTATTGTCTGCCTATATTACACTCAAAATGCAACTGCTGACGCCCGTGTCACACCTGACCCTCAAGTAAAAACAAACACACAAGCATTCATTGTCCGCCCGCTTGCATCTCCTCTCCCCTTTCCCTCTACCTCGATCCCCTGCCTGCAGCACTAGGTTTCCTCCAGCGAGCCTTCACCACTGGTCCCATCTGGCCTGGTCCTTGACGATGCTATGTCTAGCTAGGCTACATGGCCGGCGAGTAGGGGCAAATCTCCCTGGGTGCTCCTCCCTCTGGCGCCGCCCCTCATTCTCATGGTCTCCAGTAGCTGCTCCACTGTGGTTCGTCCAACGCACTACTCCGGCGGGCGCTGCACAACTACGGCCGATGCCACACTGTGGAAGAAGGCACCTTATTCCCCCTCCCCTCCTTCCAGGCCATGGCCTTGAGGTGCTGTTGAAGGATGAGCTCATCCAACAAGGTGAGGATCTCCTTTGATTTTTTGCCAAATTTTCATTCTGATCCACTATACGATGAATTGATATGAGCTGCTTCTGCTGCTGCTATATGATGCATTGCTATGAGCTGCTCCTGCTATTGATATATGATGAATTGCTATGAGTTGCTGTTGCTGTATGATGAGTTGCTATGAGCTGCTGCTGCTGCTATATGATGAACTAGCAGGTCCACCCACGCATTTGCGCGGCTAGATCTTCATTATTTACTATTTATGTATTTTAGACAACCATTTGTTGGCATTGGAGTATTGGTTTTTTGCGTGGTCAAACCAACATTTTATACCATAAAATGTTGATTAGTTGCATGCCACTAAAAATTGGTTCAACAATTATGTGCCTTAGATTGTGTTATGACAATTGCAAATTGGAAATTTAAGAAAAGCACATGTATAGCTAATAATTTAATATTGCCGCAATTTATTCATTCAGGAGCTACTTCGGTGTAGTTACACTACTTAAATATATTTACTTTGTTTTGGGGCTCTTTTCTCTTCACCATGCCTCCTTTGCCACGAAGTTATGCTATTTTCTTAAACTGACAGATTTCATCCGTAACTGTCAATATGACACAATTGTAGTTTAGTCTCTGGTCACATCTTTTCTTCTACTTATCCTTTTTCTTTCCACCTTTAGAAAAACAAACCTGATTTTATGGTATTACTTTGTTTGATTCTCCAACCTCATGTGTAATTGAAGTAGGTGGGCACTGAGTATGGTTTGTTTACTACTTATAAAAAAACTTGATTGATTGACATTATACTATGCATCCATTATGTGCAAATCACTTGTAATTATTATGTGTGATGTAAGCATGGTAGTGAAACTATGATGTTTATTGGCCATACTTACCAGCATCCCTTTTAGTTTTTTTGCCATATTAATGTGTCTCACCACTTCCTTACCATATGATTTCGTATTGCCAGTTTCTCAAAACATCTTTGATTTTTGAGAATGTATATCTCTGATGGTATTTACTGATAGTAGCAAGTGTCATCGAGTATTTATATCTGGTGGTCCACATTAATGTTGCTTAGGAACCTCTGATTTGATCGAAACTCGCTGGGTATTCATGCGTCATCACCATTCTTTCATTGGACATCCTTCCCTCCTTAATACTCAAGTTTTGGCCATGTTTCTTGCACGGTTCCTCTTAAGTTCACTATTAATGTAAAAAAAGGATTAACACTATCAGTGTACGGAGTCAATCTGACAAACCAATATTGTCTCCTTTTAATCTAAAAAACACTGGCTGTTTTCCATTTCATTTTGAACTTGTGTAGTGACCGGAGTAAAAATTCATATGATATTTTTGGTTATTATATATGTTACCCACAGTGCTAGCATGATGTCAGCACATGCAATGTAGTCAGATTTTTCTTCTTTTTTGCATGATCTGACCTGTACTCTTTTCTTTGGAGGCGTGAGGTAGTTTGACCGGACATGTCCTCTTTCTACCTTTTACATGGTACAAACTGTTTTTTTAACACGTTTACTTTCCCATGGACCACGTTATGAGTCTTCAGTATGTGGATACTTGTATTCTATTCGGACTCTTATTTCTTTGCGGCCGCTCAGAATTGTTGGCCGCCGTAAATCGCAATGCTAGCTTATGTTTGACCATAAGTGTTATACATGACGTGTCGAGAAAAAACAATTTGTACCTGATACAACAGTATACTCATGTAACGTTAATCTTTTAAATCTCAACCGTTAATCTCTAAAATTTACGGTCAAGATAATTTAATCTACGTGGACTAACATGATGGCTTGTTTGACTTCTGTTTTAATTATATAACAGATTGCTATGAGCTGCTGCTGCTGCTATATGATGAGTTGCTATAAGCTGCTCCTACTGCTGCTATATGATGAATTGCTATGAGTTGCTCCTACTGCTGCTATATGATGAATTGCTATGACATGCTCCTGCTGCTGCTATATGATGAATTGCTATGAGCTACTGCTGGTATATGATGAATTGTAGACTGCTGTTGTTGTATGATGAGATGCTATGAGCTGCTGCTGCTGCTATATGATGCTTTCAGGTGGTGCTGCTATATGATAATAACTAGCCACTTGGACCATCGAATTTCAATAAATAATTGTTCTTCATTTAAATGTGGGTCGTGCGTTCTTCGTTTAAATTAGGCAATGGGATCTCTATGGAAAACATTGACCAAAGTAGATTGTGCCAAGTAGATGATATCTTTGTATTTGCATTTTGAGCAAATAGTGATGGTCTGTTTTCCCATCATATTAATTACTGCACTGGGCTCAATTTGTGATGTTTGCAAGTCAAATTAATTTCCATATGGGCAGCAAAATGAAAAAATATAATGCAATCTAGACTTTCCACTGATCATACCAAAGATAAGCTGAAAACGCAATGAAAAGAACTGGTTGGCTTATTACATGGAGCTTATATTCACAGGTGCTTATTTTCTTAGGATAACTCGTAATAACTGTCCCTAAGAAACTTGTCTAATAGAACTGGCATACAAATAACATGTCACGATGATTGCAATGGAGGAGTGACGTACCATAGCACACTGTATAGGCTCACTGTTACCTCTCCTTTTTTGCGATATTCCATGAAATTGCCACATACATCTTGTACTTTTTCATTGTGTAACCCTATCTGCAAGTTGACACGGCTAATTTCAGACATCTCTACATGATACTACATTGCATATCCCTTGCGTATATTTAAACCACCAATTAACGATTGTGTGCGTACCATAAACTAGCCATGACTCTGTATGCTGGACTAGCAGGCACTCTAAGGGAGCCTAATGTAGTGCACTGGAATTTCTACATGCCACCTACGATTTTGTGTAATGTATTGCCCCTATTCCTAAATATATGTCTTTGTAGAGATTCCAGTATGGACCATATACAGATGTATATAGATCCATTTTCGAGTGTAGATTCACTCATTTTGCTCCGTATGTAGCCTATAGTGGAATCTCTAGAAAGACTTATATTTAGGAACAGAGGTACGAGGTAGTATCATGTGTGACATCTACATATCTAATTTAGTAGCGAGTAGTAGAAATCATTGTCTGCACAAAGGGATTACTGGTCGAAAATCCTAGCAAAGCACACTGGCAGGCACAGAACAATACAAGAGAGAGAGAGAGAGAGAGAGAGACGCGCTTACAAGATCATAGCAATGCCTCAGTCCAGGATCTTGGTTGGCCAAGCTGTTATATCCAGAAGAAACATCGTCCTTGTAGTTTTTGCCAGCTGCATAACAGGTAACAGCGACCGGTTAGTATATTTGAAGTACATCGGGCAGGTGATGCTGGACGGGTTTAAAGGTGACAAGTACCTAGGCCGTGGCGGGTGCTTGGCATCTCTCCATATGGTGGGAATCAGGTTAGAAACGTCAAGGGTGATGACGTTGCGCTGGCTGTCGGGGTCTGGTAAGGAGATCTAGAACCGTCGAGTAGGGTGTTTGTGGAGCGGCTCCTGTAGGGTGGACTATGGTGTGGGCAAAGCAGATCTGTGGCCGTGGATGAGGGCGTAGGTGAAGCTGCTCCTGTGGTTGGGTTAAGGATGGTGTCGACGACGCGGATCTGTGGCCGTGGACGGGGCGTCAGAAGGTGCTCCAGTGGTTGGGTTAAGGATGTTGTCGACGATGCGGATCTGCGGCCGTGGACGGGGCATCAGAAGCTGCTCCGGTGGTTGGGTTAAGGGTGGTGTCGACGATGCGGATCTGCAGCCGTGGACGTGGCGTCAGAAGCTGCTCCGGTAGGTTGGATGAGGGTGCGAGGAAGCGAATCTGAGGCCGTGGACTTGTGAGTTGGCAAAGCGGCCCTGGTAGGGTTGAGAATGGTATAGGCGAAGCTACTCCAGTAGGGTTGACGATGGTGTCGGTGAAGCGGCTCCGGCAGGGTTGAGGAAGGTGTCGGCGAAGCGGCTCCTGTAGGGTTGAGGAAGGTGTCGATGAAGAGGATCAGAGGCTGTCGACGGGGGCGTCGGTGGGGCGCCTCCGGGGGGTGTGGACGAAGCGTCTCCGGTGGGGAGTACGAATGAGCCGCTGTAGATGCGCGGCGGTTGACGAGAGTACTGGCGAAGCAGATCCGACGCCGTGGACAAGGCCGGCACTGAATGGGCTGTGGTACAGTGCTGGATGAGCAGTTTACTTGTTTCTAGGGGAGGTGGGAGGGGTAGATGCGGCCGCAGAAGCAGATCCGGCGAGATGGACGCCGCTAGCAGTGAATGGGCTATGGTACGCCGGTGGATGAGTAGTCTAGGGTTTCGAGAGGAGAGGGAGAAAGGGCGATGAAGTACGGACGGAGTGATGTAAAATGCTCTGGTGTTGTGGAGTTAGTCTTTTTTGCGGGAGGGGGAGAGGAAATGGTGGTGCTGTGTAGTGGGGGGAACCGGAAGTTACCAAAGCAGCCCCGACCTATCATGTAGATGAGGGCGGTATTGTAACTGTTGGTCCCCATTATCTTTGTCAAAACCGGCGGATCTCGGGTAGGGGGTCCCGATCTGTGCATCTTAGGCTGATGGTAACAGGAAGCAAGGGACACAATGTTTACCCAGGTTCGGGCCCTCTTGATGGAGGTAAAACCCTACTTCCTGCTTGATTAATATTGAAGATATGAGTAGTACAAGAGTAGATCTACCACGAGATCGTAGAGGCTAAACCCTAGGAGCTAGCCTATGATGGTATGATTGTAATTGTGATCGGCCTTCTAAGGACCAACCTCTCCGGTTTATATAGACACCGGAGAGGGCTAGGGTTTACACGGAGTCGGTTACAAGGAAGGAAATATAATATCTGGATCGCCAAGCTTGTCTTCCACGCAAAGGAGAGTCCCATCCGGACACGGTCCAGAGTCTTCAGTATTGTATCTTCACGCTCCAATAGTCCGGACGATGCATATAGTCCGGCTGTCCGGATACCCCCTAATCCAGGACTCCCTCAGTAGCCCCTGAACCAGGCTTCAATGACAATGAGTCCAGCGCGCAGTCTTGTTTTCGGCATTGCAAGGCGGGTTCCTCTTTCCGAATACTCCAAGGTTATTATCACACACGTGGACCATGTCCGGATCTGCAAAAATGATCTTTACATACCATCATAGAGAGAATGATACTTCAGCTGACAATTTTTTAGACGACGTGATATGTCACAACCAGCCACAACACGTATTGCGAGGTGGTTTCCTTGACACGCCTTGTCGAAGCAGAGATCGTGTCCCCTTATCACGGGATTCTCATCAATACGGGTATGGGTAATCCCACTGTGCCATCAATCGTGGCGCTTGGGAAGTAAGCGATTCTCAATGGGCAAGTGGGGAGGCGCACCGCTTCCGTCGCCTCTATAAAGGGAGAAGAGTTCCCCATTTTTACCCACACATTCTTCCTCCTTTGCCCACTCTTGCCCCCTCGAGCTCCAGCGCCCTAGCCCAAGTCTTCTCCGCACAGCTAAACATGTCTGGAGCAGGAGGCAAGTGGGTAGCTTCCACCATGAAGGAGAAGGATATCGTGAATCTTCGGGTGGCCGGATACTTGGCCGCAGACATAGCGCACCGGCTACCAGACGATGGGCAGGTCACTCCAACTCCGGGACACCACGAGAGGGTCTTGTTCCTTGCCCACTTCGTCCGTGGACTGGGATTTCTGCTTCATCCCTTCGTCCGCGGGCTCATGTTCTACTACGGGCTAGATTTCCACGATCTAGCCCCAAACTTCGTCCTCAACATCTCGGTGTTTATCGTCGTATGCGAGGCCTTCCTCCGCATCCAGCCTCACTTTGGCTTGTGGCTGCAAATCTTCTGTGTGAAGCCGAAGATCGTGAGTGGCCAACAAGCGGAGTGCGGAGGGGCCATGGTGGCCATTATGCCTAATGTTACCTGGCTTGACGGCTCCTTCGCAGAGATCGTAAAAGGGTGGCAATCGGGGTGGTTCTACATCAACGAGCCGCGCGATGCCAACTGGGTGGCGGGCCCCGAATTCCGATCCAGAACCCCCACGTGGCTCACCTCCTGGGAAAAGAAGGGCCAGGCCTGGCGTGAACCTGCGGAGCTGACCGGACTCAGAAACTGTATCAAGAATATGAAGGACAAGAACATCAAGCTTGTACATGATCTAGGTCATGCTTGTTCGCCGGATTCTTCCGTGCCAAAGGCGGGTGTTTAATATGTGGGAGTTCATTCCGTTCGAACACCAGACTCTTCGAAAGCTCTATGTCATGAAGCGCAAAGATGCATGGAAGGCACTATTCAAGTCCTCCGAAGTACCTCCTCCCATATCCGAGGATCGTGGACTTCACGCCGCACGGCTTCCTCGTCCGGTGAGTTTTCTGACTACCACCGGATTCAGTTTAATATATTCGTGGGGGAGTCTTTAAGTAATTGTGCATATTTGATCAGGATTACGTGGAGACAGCGGACCGGATCGACTGTCCGGCTCCACTGCCCGAAGGTCCAGCCAATGCTCTCCTGACGGAGATGCTGGTTCCAGCGCCCTACAAGGCACCAGAGTAAAAGGCCGAGAAGAAGGCCCCGGGGACCAGGAAGGGTCTTCGGCGTAAAGTCATACCGGAGGCCTCATTCGAAGACGACAAGGCACACTCCTCCCCCGAAGGGGAAGAAGAAGAAGAAGAAGAAGAAGATGAGGCCGCCCCATCCGGAGAGGACGGGGGGCCTGAGAGGGCGGACCGGGGGGCCAGGAGAGGCCCCCGGCGTAAACCCGTCATACCCTCATCGTCCGATGATAACGTGGCAGATTCCTCCCGCGGAGGCGGGGGAAAACAAGAAGAAACTCCACCTCCCTATATTGGGGGGGAGAAAAACAGGAAGGCCACCACGGAGGGGGAGGCTGGGACGTCCAAGAAGGGAAAGGCGTCCCTTCCGGACTACTCCGCCGCCACCGTCGATAGCGAGGAGGGGTGGCTGCCCAGGAAGAAGCCCTTAGTGCGATCGTAAGTATCTGCACTCTAGCGTAATTTTGCTTCATTGTGTTGTTATAATGCTGAACTTGTATGTAGTCCGGCCAGGGTCCATCCCGAGGTGTCGTCTTCAGATGGGTCCTTGAGCGATTCGGCGATGAACTTGCTCCCGACGACCACTACTCCTCAGCCTGCAGATGACACGGAGGTGTTCTCCCAAAGGCTCCCAGAGCAGGGGAGGTGGCTCTGGAGGCGCCCCAAGGCGGCATTCCAGACGTCGGACACGCGGGGTTCAAGATCCCCGCGGATCGTGTTGATGAGAGCCGCAGTAAGCCGGACTCTCAGCCGAACACTGTTCTGGAACCTCCCATGGTTCTGGACTCAGTCGGGCAGCCCCTCATTAAGGAGGGCGAGCCGTCTGTGCAGAGGACTTCCACTATGCCCGAGGCATCAGATTGTCTGCTGGAAGCGCTTCGAGGCCCTTCCATGGATGAAGAACACCGTACTCTTATGAGTGCGGTGATTCAGAAGGTTTTGTCCACCAAGAGCAGACTTACCGAAGCTTGCACCAGCCTCCTAACGGCTTTGAGGTAAGTAATAAAAATGTGTGAAATTACCACCCGATAGGTAGTAGCCCCTGATACTCTGTTTGGTGTTCGGAAAGAAATACCAAACGGAGGGTCAATTATAATCTGCAGGAGTCTAACAATAAGTTTGAATGTGAATAAGCAGGCTGTGCTGCTTACCGCAGCTGTTCGTACAACCGAGATCGCCGGACTAAAACAGGACCTGGAGCAGGCGCAGTGAGAGCTCGACCACACGAGGAGGCTGCTCGAAGCGAACAAAGGTGAGTGATTCCCCACTCTCATATAATGAAGGATAGATAAAAGGGCAGCACTCTGCGCCGGTGCACCGGCCGAAAGTTTTGGCCGGTCGCACCGCAACCGCCCGATGCCATGTGCGCACAGCCGTTTGATTGGATCCAAGCAAAAAAAAAGAATCACCCCCTGCACTCTTTCTTCTTCCTCGGGCAGTCCTGTTCGGGGCAGCATGGCGCCGCGCCTCCTTTCCCCTCCGGTGGTCGTCGGTCCCCACCCTCGCCGGTCTTCCTCATCGCCGCCGGATCCCGCCCTCGCCGACCGTCCTCGTCGTCGATCCTTGCTGTTGCCGACCGTCCTTGTCGCCGGTCCCCATGCAACAACTCCACCTGCGTTGCAGCTCTTGACGGCGGCGGTTGTAGCTCGGCCGCCACCCCTCGCCATTGATGCTCGCTGCAGGGAATTATGTCGATGGTGGCCGTCAGTCAATCAACGCCATTTTGAATGGATGTAGCAAAAAACTTCACCTGTAGTAGCAAATAAAAACTACGATTGCAGCAAAAATCAAACACCGTTGCCGTCTTCGTGAGGTCGCAACTCCGCCTTACATGGATGTAGCAAAAACTTCAGCGGTAGTAGCAAAAATCTACTACGGTTGCAGCAAAAATCATCGTTGTCGTCGTCGCGAGGTCGCAGCTCCGTCTGGTGGATGTAGCAAAAAGCTTAGCCGGTAGTAGCAAAATCCAATTACGATTGCAGCTTCCCCTTGTTATGAACTGCCATTGAAGCTTTCTGTGTCTATGGTTGAAGCTTTTTTCAATAGCTGTTGAAGCTTTTCTAGGTGACAGTTGCAACACTTGTATACGCGGATGGATCCGGCCATGGTGGTAAGTAGCCATGGCGGCCGGCGAGGGAGCGCCTGACCGTCATCGATGGAGCCTGTGGTGGCCTAGTCGCAGCCTGATAGGAGAGGGGGAGGGGATGTGCGCGCGTGAAGGATGTAGGAAGGGGATGGATCTGGCCATGGCAGCAGGCAGCCATGGTGTTTGCGCGAGGGAGCGCCTGGCCGCCGGCGATGGAGCTCGTGGTGGCCCCCGTGGTAGCCCGGGGAGGGGGAGGGGATGCGGGCGTGAGGGCTGAAGGTAGGGGATGGAGGCGGGGCATGTGGGAACCACTACGTATCGTGCGTTGGGCCAGCGTGGCGAGCAAACCGGCCAAAAGTTCGGCAGGTGGACCGCGCCCAAACGGTTCCCTAGATAAAATTGGTTATTCTAACGACGAAGCGTCATGATTTTGTAATAGGGGCCACCAACGAAGTGGCGTCTCTGAAGAAAGCGCTGTCCGAGGCTGAACACAAGGCGGCCTTGGAACTCAAGGAGCGCGAAAAGCAAGATGCTAGAGTGGGGGAGGTACAACAAGAGCTCCAGGAGCTCGGCAAAAAGTTTGAGTCCGTGGAGCATGAGCTTAAGGCGAAAGAGGCCGAGCTTGCGAAGGCCCTTGCAAGTATAAAAGACGCCAAGGCCGAAGCCGAGAAGGCACAACAGGAAATCCAGGAGGCTAAAAAGATAGCGGCGGGTAAGAAATTCTTTATGCAAAGCAAACCTGTGGAGGAGGCGTTTCTTTTACTTACCCGAGTTCGGAGCTCTCCAGGGGCATTCTCAGATCTGCCACGCAGCGTATCAGATGCCGCGGAGTTCTACCGTGCCCAAGAGGGGAGCTCAACCGAGAAGCTATTCTGGTCCGAGTATGCTGGGGCCGAACAACCAACGCCTCTGAGTGACCAACTTAAGCAGTTGGTTGAACTCCATAGGGCGGCTGAAGTGGCTATGAAGGATTTCATAGTCCGGATGTGGCCCGGTGAGCCCCTGCCCACCAGCTAGTTCGGCCTGATGAAGCGGATGGTGAATGCCTATCCGCGGCTTGAAGTGATCAAACGATCCGTTTGCATTGAGGGTGCCCGCCGGGCCTTTGCCCGTGCGAAGGTGCATTGGGGCAAGCTGGATGCGAAGAAGCTGGTGAAGGACGGGCCGCCGGAGGGCAACGCGCATCGCTATCCCGAGAAATAATATGAAGGCGTTATGAAGGGCGCTCGTCTCATGGCCGATGAATGTACCAAGGACACAATTTTGGAATGAATTCACTTCTGTCATGTTTGTAATATAAGGACGAAGTTACTTGCGCTATGTAGCGCTTTTTGATTTAAAATATTACCTTCTGTGCAGCTGTTTATAAAATTCTGAAAGTAGGCCAGTCGTCGGCTTCCGCCCGCACACAACTACTGCTGGGGTGTTCGTGGAAAACGCGGACACTCTTTATCCAATTGTTTGGTCCCTTAAGGAGGTGTCCGGCGTAGCGAACAAGGCAATCAGACTATGCGACTTTATAACTTTCACTCAGCCATAGAAGTCTACAATTTTAAATTTCGGCGAAGCCCCTAGAATCCGGAAGGCCGAATTGGGGCGCTATATATGCCTAGATTGGATGAAGCTGATTTATCATCTAAAGCGAAAAAATCTTTAAGGATTTTAAGACCTCTCGAACAGCGACCAGCTCTCGCCACATCATGCCGGTCAGCTTTCGGCTTTCTCTACTGAGGTGCTCGTCCGGAAGAACCGGGACACAATCGCAGTAATTCTCCCTGCTCTACCTTAGCCGATATAACGGAACGTAAGGTACCAAAACAAGGGAGCCGGGCTAACCCAACTGTAGACCCAAGACATGATTCGGAGCTAATGTATATAGTGCTATAAGTTCAGGGTGCTGCACTGTTGAAAGTGTTCGGACTTGTGTTGCCATATTATGGGGCGCCATAAGAAGCCCCTGGCAAACTGAACGTACCAAGGTGTACGGATGCAATATCAAATAAACATTTGTAAGAAAAAAATGCTCAAATAAGAATAATAAGCTGACGCTATATATGATCTCTCATTGATGAATAATACGTTTAAGCGTATGTTTATGATGAATGCATTAAGCGGAGATAAATAGGACTATTTGACATATCCTATCCAGGGGCAAGCCACGTACAGATAGATAAAACAGGTATAACAATCGTAAATAGATTCCACCTGGGTATTTCCTTCTGTGCGCAAAGCCTGTTGCCTCCTTGGTTTTCTCTCCTATGTAAGTTCCACAATCCAGCTCTTCTGAAGAGGTTGCGATAAAGCAATGTCCTGAAAGGTAAAAGGAAAGGTTATGAAGGTATGTTGCGGTGATACCGCACTGTTGACTAAGCCACTGCTGCGCCTCCGCCTGTGCCCATGGTATTTTGAGTGCGTAACTGTGTACGCATGGCACGAATGCTGCTTTGATGGGATTTGAGCAAAGGCCGGACTGCTAGTCGCGTCTTGGCATGCCTGGTCATCCTGTTGCGGGGTGCTCCGGACTCGCTTGATGGTGCTTGAGGTTGTCGTCGCCGGATTGGTGGTTTGCCGGAGGAGGCCGCATTGTACTTCTGCCGCGAGGGCTGCAGTATGCTCTTCTGTACAGAGAGAGCGGTCCATGTTTCCGTTGACTGTTATGACCACGCGCAGGCCTGGCATCTTGAGCTTAAGGTATGCATAGTGTGGTACCGCATTCAATGTAGCGAATGCGGTTCGCCCGAGCAGTGCGTGGTAACCACTATGGAAAGGGACGATATCGAAGATTAACTCTTCGCTTCGGAAGTTGTCCGGAGATCCGAAGACCACTTCCAATGTTATGGAGCCCGTACAATGGGCCTCTACTCCAGGAATTACACCTTTAAAGGTGGTTTTGGTGGGCTTGATCCTTGAAGGGTCGATGCCCATTTTGCGCACTGTGTCCTGGTAAAGCAGGTTCAGGATGCTGCCACCCCATAAGGACTCGCGTGAGGTGGAATCCGTCAATGATTGGGTCTATGACTAATGCGGCTGAGCCGCCGTGACGGATGCTAGTAGGATGATCCCTACGATCAAAGGTGATCGGACAAGCTGACCATGGGTTGAATTTGGGTACGACTTGCTCCATCGCGTAGACGTCCCGTAGTGCTCGCTTTCGTTCCCGCTTGGGGATGTGAGTGGCGTAGATCATGTTGACCGTTTTCACCTGGGAGGGATTTCTTCTGTCCCCCCGTGTTTGGACACCGGGGCTCCTGGTCATTGTCGTTGTGCATCCCCTTGTCCTTGTTTCAGGCGTTTATTTTGCCGGCCTATTTGAATACCCAGCAGTCTCTGTTGGTGTGGTTGGCTGGCTTGTCCAGGGTGCCATGAATTTGGCACGAGCGCTCCAGTATACGGTCCAGACTGGACGGTCCCTGATTGTTTCTTTTGAACGGCTTCTTCCGCTGACCGGACTTGGATCCGCTGAATCCGGCGTTTACTGCCGTGTCTTCAGTGTTGTCGTCGTTGTTCCTTCGCTTATGTCTATTGCGTCGTGTCTTGCCGTTATTGTCGTGGACATCCGAAGTTCCGGAATGTGGAGTGGTGCTGATGCGAGCCAACCAGCTATCCTCACTCGCGCAAAAGCGGGTCATTAGTGTTGTGAGGGCTTCCATGGACTTGGGTTTTTCCTGGCCGAGGTGTCGAGCGAGCCACTCGTCGCGGATATTATGCTTAAAAGCCGCCAGGGCTTCGGCGTCTGGACAGTCAACTATTTGGTTCTTTTCAGTTAGGAACCGGGTCCAGAACTTCCTGGCTGACTCTCCAGGCTATTGGGTAATGTGACTCAAATCATCTGCGTCCGGTGGTCGCACATATGTGCCCTGGAAGTTGTTGAGGAATGCGTCTTCCAGGTTTTCCCAACTGTCAATGGAATTTGCTGGCAGACTGTTTAGCCAGTGCCGGGTTGGTCCTTTGAGCTTAAGTGGAAGATACTTGATGGCGTGTAGATCGTCTTCGCGGGCCATGTGAATGTGGAGAAGGAAATCTTCGATCCATACTGCGGGGTCTGTTGTGCCATCGTATGATTCGATGTTTACATGTTTGAATCCTTCTGGGAATTCATGATCCATCACTTTGTCAGTGAAGCAGAGGGGGTGTGCGGCGCCTCTGTGCCGGGCTATGTGGCTACGCAGTTCGAATTGGTATGGGTTGTTGTATTTGGCCCAGCCGGACTTGTTAATAATGTGTCTGTCGTGACGGTCATCGTTGCGCGCTGGGGCGCGCCCCCGTGATCCGTAGATCGATCTTGGTTGTCCTGATTTGTTTTCCAGTATGTCTTGAAGGTCTTGCCAGTTGCCCGGGGCCATAGTGTATTGGCGTGGGGGTGCAGGCTAATATCCCATTTTATCCCGGCCATGGGGTGGCCGGTCAGCCGTTTGGCACTTGAGTCCGTATTCCTCGGCTGCTAGGACTTCAGTCCATCTATATGTGAGCAGGTCTTGATCAGCCTCGAGTTGTTGTTGCTTCTTCTTCAGGCTCCTCGCGGTGGCAATAAGCCGGCTCTTGAAGCGCTCCTGCTGCACGGGATCCTCGGGTACGCCGAACTCGTCATCTCCGAGGCTAATCTTGTCTGCGGAGGGGGGCATATAATTGTCCTCCTCCGGATATCCGTTGGTCACCTGTTCGTCTGAGCTGACCTGCTCATCTTCCTGTTCGGCCTACTCGAAGGCGGGCTGGTCAGAGTTGTATTCCCCTTCGGCACCATCCGGATTGCTTTCATCTCCGGGGCCGGTATTGTTGTGGCGGGGCTTGGAGTGGCGCCGACGGCGCCCACGCTTTGCTTTTCTCCTTGAGGGGTTATCCTCCGTTGCCTTGTCACCATTGGTTTCCTTCGGAGTGTCCACCATATATATATCATATGAAGAGGTGGCTGTCCACCGCCCTATGAGCGGTGGCTCCTGTACTTCTCCTGCATCGTCGTCCATACCGTCGATGTCTTCGGAGTCGAAGTCAAGCACGTCGGTTAAATCATCAACCGTGGCAATGAAGTGGGTGGTGGGTGGGTAGGGAATTCCTTCGGCGCCTACTTCCCACTCAAGCCGGACATAGTTCGGCTCTGAGCCTCCTGCCAGAGAGAGAGACTTTAAGGACTTCAGCATGTCGCCAAAGGGCGAGTGCTCGAAGATATCCGCAGCGGTAAACTCCTTTACCGGAGCCCAACCTGGCTCAGCTGGCTCGAGGGTGTGTGGACCGGAACCAACATCTGGATACGAGTCCGGGGGTCCGGAGTTACAGGTTTCCTCAGAAGTGAGGCATGTGTTCGACTTTACCACCAATGAGTGTGCAGCATGCGGGGTGGGGCCCATCCCTCCATCCTTAGGCAATGCAGCCTGTTCCGGATTTAGGTCCGGGGCTATGGCAGGGGTGATCCCGAGCATCGTCCGACAGCAGGTCTAAGCCGTGCTCATCGCGACTGTTCGGTGCTCCTGGCTTAGGCCCAAATCCGTCGAAGATCAAGTCTCCGCGAATATCCGCCATGTAGTTCAAGTTTCCGAACCTGACCTGGTGGCCAAGGGCGTAGCTGTCGATCTGCTCCAGATGACCAAGCGAATTGGCCCGCAGTGCGAAGCCGCCGAACACAAAGATCTGTCCGAGGAGAAAATTCTCGCCCTGGACCATGTTGTTGACGATTGAAGGCGCCATCAAGCCTCGAAGCGACGACACAGAGGAACTCTCAATGAAAGCACCAATGTCGGTGTCAAAACCGGCGGATCTCGAGTAGGGGGTCCCGATCTGTGCGTGTTAAGCTGATGGTAACAGGAAGCAAGGGACACAATGTTTACCCAGGTTCGGGCCCTCTCGATGGAGGTAAAACCCTACTTCCTGCTTGATTAATATTGAAGATATGAGTAGTACAAGAGTAGATCTACCACGAGATCATAGAGGCTAAACCCTAGGATCTAGCCTATGATGGTATGATTGTAATTGTGATCGGCCTTCGAAGGACCAACCTCTCTGGTTTATATAGACACCGGAGAGGGCTAGGGTTTACACGGAGTTGGTTACAAGGCAGGAAATATAATATCCGGATCACCAAGCTTGTCTTCCACGCAAAGGAGAGTCCCATCCGGACACGGGCCGGAGTCTTGAGTCTTGTATCTTCACGCTCCAATAGTCCCGACGATGCATATAGTCTGGCTGTCCGGATACCCCCTAATCCAGGACTCCCTCACCCGTGCACCAAGGACAAAAGGGGGATTTCGCATGCTAAAGATTAAGGTGGCAGAAATTTTAGAAGGAGGCACGAGATTTTGCCGCCTGCGGGATCGTTCGTATCCGGTTTCAACTAATTTTGGACCATGCTAGCAGGGAGGTCATGCTAGACTGTGTACATGGGGCACGCGTCAGTAGTTAATAACTGGTGTGAAGTCCACACCAGAAAAAAAGACAATTACTCGGGATGATGCGCTGATAACTTGGACGTTCACACGGGCGCGGCCAATCGTACAGGTGTAGTGGCGCGTTCACAAAAAAAGGGATCAAACGCCCAACCTATGTATTTCTCAGGTAAATAGATAATCTAGTGTCGTTGGTTATTTACTTTAAACATAATACGTTGACGTTTTAGTGTAGAGGCGCACAAAAATAAATGGATATTGTAGTCAGCTACTTAAAAGTGTTACCTCATATTATTACATAGCCTCCATTTCATAAATTGCGTACCCGTTGAATTCATATATGAATATTACGTAAATTACATCAAAATAGAAACTTAAATCATCCAAGACTAATGAATTTGAATGCAAGAGTAACAATGGTGCATGTACATGATAACTACATTTGTTGTTTGAAGAAACATCACTATAACTTTGGCATGCACAAATGAAAAGGTTTATTTAAATAGAAAAAAATGTGATATGTGAGTGTCCAATCTTTATAGCGTTGAATCGATATTGTACCTTTGGCCATGATACGAAGTAGATATTGACTTATGTTCAAGCGATGCACATCCACGATCGTTAGATAGTGATACGTGAATAAATTGTGCAATCTCTCTCACACGCATGCATATCTCATTTCCCTGTGGGCATCGGAATCACACACACGCACTTCGTGTATTTCTCTCCCTCCGTCAGGGTTATATTCATCTTTCTACCCCATCCTACAAGTCTCTCACACAGAAAACACACGCTCTCTATATCTAACACGCCCACCCCTTT